>NC_138906.1:138182842-138477151 GCF_965231255.1 Vanellus vanellus | reverse complement strand
GGCCATTCTGGCAGGTCATTTCTGGGGTGTCAGAGCTGCATAGGCAGCCTCCTGCTGCCAGCAGCCCAAGGTTGCAGTGTGCAGGGAAATCCCTTAGTAGCCTGCTCTCCTAGGGTCAGCCGGACTCCATTTCCCCCAGTATGGTGTCCCCCATCATAAGGGGAGAGAAGCGGACCGCTAGATACTGAGGTCTGTCTCACGTTTTGGTGTTTTCTCTGCTGATCTTAAGGTCGGATCTTGAGTCAGTGTGGTGCGTGTTTCATCAGGAACCAGGTTTCAATAGCATATGTAAGGGGTTTTCTTTTTCATAGCCTAAAGGGTCAAGGCTGTGCTGAGTCTGTTCAGACACTGTTTTCTCTCAGATGCCCACAGCCTATATTTCATCTAGAAGGGCTTCAGAACATTTCAGATACACAAAGGCTATCCACCATCTTGGTGGACTGTATCTTAACCACCCAGCAAACTACACAGCAAGTTCTGGTGGGAAGTGAATCGTGCACTGTGCCTAGTAAAATCTGCAAAGGGGATAGAGACATGCAGGGTGTAATTATCCAAGTGGAAGTTGGCCAGAGCACAGGGCCGTGACTCCCTGTTACTCTGGGTTACTTTTGGGGGAAGGGGAGAGTGTGCTGGCAACTGCCATCCCACAATGCAGAAAGGAGATTCTGCAGTGTGTACTGTTCACCTGCTGACTTCAAACGGTGTGTCAAGAGCACAAATACAAAGGCTAAGGGGGAGAATGATGCACATGGACTTCAGAGGAAACACTTGGTTACCATAGCTCTTCATCCAGACAGACGGGAAGAATTATTGAATTCTCATTGTAATGGTCATAACTGCAGGTGTCATCGGGAAATTCAGAGCAGCTGTTTTAAGGCATAGACAAAGACAGTAAAATTAGAAAAGCGGTACCTCCAACTGAGGTACAGTCAGCAGTGAGGTTATCTGAACAGGAACTTATATTCCTGAGGAGTTCTGAAAGATGAAAATACAATTTTTATATTGTGAAAGCTGCAGTATTGAGGTCTTCTGCTTCAATTTCACAGTAACACTTCTCTGCCATTCGGTCTCTTTCGATCTAAACTGGCTTCTTGGAATTTCTGAATGGCATCCTTCAACCTCAGCCCTTCTGAGACTTCAGTTGTATTCTGAGCTGATGCAGAACTTGCGGCTGTGCTGATTTCCTTCTTTCACAACAGAACTGTTCTTCTGCTTGTGCTGCAGATAACAAGAACTTAGTTACTGGAGGGGAAGATCAACATCAGAGGAGCATCAAGTTGGAAGTGACATTTCTGTCTAGGAAAACTAATGGTAGAGATTAATCCAGTTCATAGCAGTCCTGTTCAGTAAACATTTGAACACTTTCTTTTCTGACTAAAACTTTGAAGAGTTGAGTCTGGGTGCCCTTAGTTTGTATTAAGGGCTGTAAATAAGAGGATGATTGTCAAAATATATTGTTTTACAGTTGCTTTAAAACTTGCACCAAAACGCTTTCTTTTGGAAAATGTAACTACGAAGAAGTTAATAATTTTTTTCCTAGAAGAATGAAGTATTTCATCAGTGTATCAATTCAAGCACGGCTTGCTGGAACACACTGGAAACAAACTGGATCAGTTTGTTAGTAACCTGTTTGTGCCTAAGCTCCAGAAGACATTTCTGGGAGATGTAATGAGATACTTAATCCTTTTTCCTCTGTGGGATGGTTCTTCTTGTCAAGAATGTTTTTTCCCTTAATGCACTCTATTCTCTGCCTGGAATGGAACATTGCACTAGGAGAACCGTGACTGTGTTGAATGGAAAAGATCCTGAGGCCTTGTTGTGGTTTAGGCCAAAATCCACTACTGGGGACCTGAGGGACCCCAGATGGGACCGACAGATGCTCCCCTCTACCCCTCTTCAGAGACGCAGAGGAGGAAAAAGAGACTTATGAGTTTAGAAGGAACTAAACTACTTTAATGAAATATTAATAATGAAATAAAAAAAAAATAATGAAAAATATATACAAAACCGTATCAAGCTCTCGAGATGACAATCACGACACCGGCTGGCACTGGGGCAGTCCCAGGCTGGACTCAGTGATGGACGGGAACTGGATTCCCGATCTGGTTTCAGGATCGGGATCACAGGCAGACGAACAGAGTCCTCCTCAGACGTTGGCCATTGAAGGAAGAGCCCTGACCCTTTGATCACTCAGTTTTTAACAAAGTTGGTTGGCCTTGGGTGTTATAGCAATAAGTATAAGCAAGAGCCTCTCTGCATACCATGCCTGGGCATCAGCTATAAACAACTGGTCTTATCACTCTGAGAGAGTGAACACTGTCTGCACAATATGCAGTTAATTTCAGTAGTTAGAGAGGCCCAGCTAAGAAGCAAAGTTACTGAACAAAATTGGTTCTGTTTTACCTCAAACCAGGACAGGCCTATAAAGCAGAGGCACTAGAACTACCTGTGAGCATACAGCTCCATGTGAAACAATGCCGCAACGAACTGTTTTGAATTGGAAAATGTCAAAAGGAAACTTTCCACATGAGAACATTTCTAAATATTTAATTGGGGTGGTAGTTGTGGTCATCTTTTTCAGTCTTTATCCTGAACTTGAGACAAAAACATAAGTGTTGTAATAGAACTTCAGTGCTCTGATTTCTTACTTGTTCAGCAAAACACCTGCAATTTTCATTAAGGTCAGCTCAAATTGAAGTTCCTGAAAAGAATGATAACTACAACAGCAACAAAGCTCTAGCCCAATGCTGGATAGTGCAGCCAAGCAGTAAGGTGGAAGAGATCTCTCCTGTAACATGCCTGGCTAGGAAGCAACCTTCCCTCTTACAGACCTAGGATTGCGCGTATGCTTTCTTTGAATACTGATGGACTATGCAAAGGAACAACCTACTGCAGCGTAATCCTGCTGGCCTCATCCAACAGTGCGTTCACAGGTGAGCAAACCAGGTGCAGTCCCCACTTAAGCAACCTATTGTGCAGACTGAGGACTTGTTGCCTGCAAGCTGGAACACGTGTGGGTGCTCTCCACCAAGAAAACAGGGTGCTGTAGCTAGCCTAAAGGGCTGGCGGGTTGTGTTCATCACTGTAGAGCCTCTTCAAACCAGCACTGCTCAGACTGCAACAAGTGCAGATCAAAACTCTTCCTTTGTAAGGAACCTTCCAGGTGTGGAAAGGCTGTGTCTTGAACCAGACAGGAAACGTGGCTGGCTTAAACCCAGTTGGTTCCAGCACAGTGAAGGCCAGCACGTATGTAAACCATTTCCAAGGATATTATAATCAATCCCTGGCAGGTTATAGCAGGCAGAGAATTCTGCCTTGTAAACTGAGCAAATAACTATTTCTGAGGACAGGCTACCAGACATTTTGTGTCACCTAGTTTCTGATTTAAAAAACGACTTTTTAAAATCTGACAAAGATCTCTGGTGGCAACTTCTTTGATGTTTCCCTGTTAAAACACAATTCAATTTGACGAATTAAATCTACATGGAAGGCAAATTATGCTGTTAGAGGGCAAGTGATGGTCCAGACTAACAGGACTTGGGCTAGAATCCAAAGCACCTATCTTATTTGTTGAGGTAATCACAATCATTACTCTGAAACGCTTCTATTCCATTATTTATGCCATCCATATGAGTATAAGTCTCATCTTTGTAAAATTCTCAAGTTTGCTTGGGGGAGGTAAAACAGGAGGCATCCTTTTGTTGATCCTACTTTTTGAAAGGCCAGTGCGTGTTGGCCTGCTATGAAGATAAACTTATGAGCCCTTCTAGTGTACTTCATTATACCCCAATAGCTGGATCCTACTTTTGGCACAAGCTGAGGTAGGAAATTTAAGAATGGGCTTGTAGGGACAGCAGCCATAGGAAAAGAACAAATGAAAGATAAGACAGTCTGTGCTCATCATAGAGCTGTGCTTAGATGCAGTGGAGATGTTTTACCTTAAGCCAGTGAAATGTTTGGCCTAGCTGGCAACGTAAACGAGTGGGGTGGAGGCCAAGACTTTTTAAAGGTCTTCCTGATAAAGTCTGTAAATCACTGCCACAAAACACAGCACCAGAAAATAGACACACAAGCGCTTAGCTGAAAGTGTCTTAAAATGTTCTCCTGTATTTTCCTTTCTTCAACCTTTCTGTACTTGTTGTGGTTTAACCCCAGCTGCCCACTAAGCACCACTCAGCCACTCACTCACTTCCCCCCCCCGGTGGGATGGGGAAGAGAATCAATCTTGCGTTGAGATAAAGACACTAACAGGTAGAGCAAAAGCAACGCACGCTAGCAAAGCAAAACAAGGAATTCACTCACCACTTCCCATTGGGAGGCAGGTGCTCAGCCATTCCCAGGAAAGCAGGGATCCATCATACTTAATGGTTACTTGGGAACATAAATGCCGTAACTACAACTGCCCCCCCTTCCTTCTTCTTCCCCCAGCTTTATATACTAAGCATGACATCAATGGTATGGAATATTCCTTTGGTCAGTTGGGGTCAGCTGTCCCAGCTGTGTCCCCTCCCAACTTCTTGTGCACCCCCAGCCTACTCGCTGTTGGGGGGGGGTGAGAAGCAGAAAAGGTCTTGACTCTGTTTTATGCACTGCTCAGCAGTAACAAAAACATCCCTGTATTATCAACACTGTTTCCAGCACAAATCCAAAACAGCCCCATATAAAGCTACTATGAAGAAAATTAACTCTAACCTGGCCAAAACCAGCACAATATTCCTTTAGCCATCTTCTCTGTTGGCTACACTTCTGTGCACTGTAGTTTATCCCTCTACCATGTTCATGTCTTCTCTTCTTGCCACTCCCCTTACACGTCATAAGAATCCACAAAAACAGTTTGACAAGTTCAGCCCATCAGCCTTTTAAAAGTGGGGTGGGAGAGGTTACTCGTGTTTAAAATGTGGGCTGTTCCAAGGGGCTGGTGACTTGGACATGTAATGTAACAGGAGTGCTATTTCTGTAACGGACAGAAGGTATCAACTCAGGCCTGAAAGGCAAGAAACAAGCAAATAAAAAAGATAAACGAAGGACAAGTTCTATCACTTTGTTTCTTTCAATTCAGTGCCTAATACACTAATTTCACCACACCAAATACAAACTGTAGCAAGTACCCCAGGAACTGAGAAAAAGAAGAAACAGAGATGTTTACTTTTAGAAGTGGTTTTCATGTGAAATTCCAAAGATGAAGTGCATTTTTAGCTACTCATTAGCTTTAAAACTATGCTATACAAAAATCCACTTGAATTTTCTGTAAGATTTCATTTAAGTTCACATTCAGATTTTTCTACTGTTCTCATATTTCAGTACTGGGATTGTTTGGGGAAATGTAACCATTTTTCTGTATTCCACAGTTCTGATGAAAGACTGAAAAAGAGAGAAATACAGTTATGCGACTGTAGGCTTGTGTAGGTCAGAGGCTTTTGACACTTACAACACCAAGTACAGAAAGCCTTCCACTTAAGAGTGATGCAAGAACACTGACAGCTCATTTCAGAAGCACTGCAGATTTCTTTGGGTCAAGCAAGGGTGCCCCTTCTGTAAGATAAAGAGTAGGATCAACAAGTATTTCAAAAGAGGATTGTCTTCCTCTGCACTGATGAGGAAAACCTAGAACCTTTGAAAGCCAATTTATAAAAGCACAATGGCTGGAGTTGTTCAAGGATGCCATTCTCACTGAAACGGTGCACAGCTATGGCTGCTTCAAGGGAGCTGGGAGCACACACTGGCATCACTTTGGGTGAAAAAACGATTTCTCACTTAGCTCCTCTCTTTGTGCCCTCGCAGTAAGTCTGCACTTCAAATTACTGCATTTACGCTCCCTGGTACCACCAAAAACTGAATACCTAAATCACAGAGGCACCTTTGGAAATTTCAAACTCATAAAAAAAAGGAGTATATGAATTCAATGCATTATCTGCACAAGTCTGGATTAGCACATCCTGATTCCACACACATCCAACTTTGTGCTGAAAGTAGCTCTCCTTCTCTATTGTATGCATGTGTATAACCTTTCCCTTAACATCTGTGTCTTTCCTAAGTTAAAAAAGACCTGTCTGAAGTATGTAGCAGGTAAGCTTGTTACTTGATTTTAAAGGCTTTTCAACTGCATAACCCACCTGCTCTTCTACAGACAGCTGTAGATTTTAAAGCAGAGCTGCTTTAGAAGTGAGGACTTGCATTCGCTGTCTTGTTTTTAAGGAAGGCACGTAGGTCCCCTTGTTCTGTTTCCAAGCTTAACTGAACTCTACTGTCTTCCGATGTGACGAACTGTGAATAAGACAGATTAAAAGCGCTTGGACTTAACTGCATAGACAGTCTTCTTGCCTGAACAAACATCACCCAAACCTAAACGTGGTTGTAACCCTGCAAAACTGTCAGTAATTACTTTCAGTCTTAACTGACGTGATAGCTCGGGATGAAGTACTGCCTGGCTTTTCCCTGATTCTCTGCTCAGGCTGCTTGGTAAAAGGGCAGTACCAGGTGAGGCCTCTACTTTTCTCTGGTCTTTTTTCCATTCCCTATTTCTGCTCTTACTATCACAAAGCCATATTCTCTAGTACTGAAGGAACACACTCATTCCTACGAAATGATTGTAGTACGTGGAAACTTTGCAAGTAACCTAAATAGATGACCACAGACATTATTTAGGGAGAACACAGGGTGTTTGGGGTTTGGGGAGGGAGGGGAAGGGAAGCTGGAATTTGTTTTGTTGTTTTACAACTGCTGTATCCCTAAGTTTAGTTGTTGAATAGCTGAAGCAGCATGCTGAAGGAGACAGGTTCCTGCCATCTCACTTCTTCAAACTGATGTTGGTCTCTCACAGACAAACGCTTGCAGGCTTAGTGGTAATGTCTGAGGCGTGAACACACCCAGCGACATGACACTCACTGCCAGAGGTTACAGACTTCTATTAGGAGAAGAAAATACAAATTTTATCCAGCTTCCTTCTCCCTTTACCTTGAGGCTCATATTTCACATCCTTAGAGGAAACACACATGACTACTCAGATATACCTGGTGCAGCTGAGATGTGATTCAAATCTGCATTTTGTTACTTAAAATCACTATCCATTCAATAAAGAAACCAAGCAAGCATATACATGCACCCTACCCGTTCCACCAGCTTGAGATCCTCCTCACAGACTCTGTGTAGGACCAGGGCCATTACACAGGAAAGGTGTAGGACACTCAAGTACTTAACGAAGCTGAGATTTGTGGCAGCACTTCATACTAGTTAGCTGACTATCAAAACCTGAAACATTAACATTGTGAATCTATGGCCTAGGGCTAATTAATCTAAACTTCAAAAAAGAAGATTTCTGTTGTATCCCAAGATCTCTTACTGCTTGCCCTGGCTGCTTCACCTCACTGTCTTTCACTTGAAAACAGGGAATTGCCTCCTTTACATATTTCAGTTACATCTGTATTAGCAACCCAAACAGGTTCAGCGCCTGTCCTCTGACTATAAGGGCCAGTGGCACTGCCCTGCTTGTGTCCATGTGGCAGCGTTCTCCTCTCCTAAAACAAGTCCCCACGCTGCTTACTGGGAATGGTTTCTGGCTTGTGCCTGGGCATTGCCTGAGGACTACTGGCTGCATGGATGACAGCCATCCCAAGAGGCACGCTATCAGCACAAACAGTCACAAATCAGTGACCACTTGTGCCCTGTTTAGCTCATTATTTCTGTATCATAGTTATTCCAAAAAAAGGGGAAGGGCTTTTCATATTTTCTTATTCACGGAATCATGGAATCACGGAATTTTCAGAGTTGGAAGGGACCTCTAGAGATCATCTAGTCCAACTCCCCTGCTAAAGCAGGATTGCCTAGAGCACATTACTCAGGACTGCATCCAGGCGGGTCTTGAAAATCTCCAGAGAAGAGGACTCCACAACCAACCTGGGCAGCCTGTGCCAGTGCTCCGTCACCCTCACCATAAAGAAGTGTTTCCGTGTATTTGAACGGAACTTCCTGTGTTCTAACTTGTGCCCATTACCCCTCGTTCTGTTACTGGGAACCATTGAAAAGAGCCTGGCTCCATCCTCCTTCAACCCACCCTTTAGATACTTGTACGCCATAATAAGGTCTCCCCTCAGCCTTCTCTTCTCCAGGCTAAAGAGTCCCAGATCTCTCAGCCTTTCCTCATAAGGGAGATGCTCCAAGCCCTTAATCATCTTAGTTGCCCTTTGCTGGACTCGCTCCAGCAGTTCCCTGTCCCTCTTGAACTGGGGAGCCCAAAACTGGACGCAGTATTCCAGTTGTGGCCTCACCACAGAATCACAGAATCACAGAATAGTCAGGGTTGGAAGGGACCTCTGGAGATCATCTAGTGCAACCCCCCTGCCAGAGCAGGGTCACCTACAACAGGTTGCACAGGACAGCGTCCAGGCGGGTTTTGAACATCTCCAGAGTGGGAGACTCCACAACCTCCCTGGGCAGCCTGTTCCAGTGCTCTACTACCCTCAAAGTGAAGAAGTTCCTCCTCATGTTAAGATGGAACTTCCTATGTTCAAGCTTGTGCCCATTACCCCTCGTCCTATCAATGGGCACCACTGAAAAAAGACTCCTCCCATCCCTCTGGCGTCCTCCCTTTAAGTATTTGAAAGCATTAATAAGATCCCCCCTCATTCTTCTTTTCTCTAAAGAGACCCAAGTCCCTCAGCCTTTCCTCATACGAAAGATGTTCTAATCCCCTAATCATCTTCGTAGCCCTTTGCTGGACCCTCTCCAGCAGATCCCTGTCTTTCTTGAACTGGGGAGCCCAGAACTGGACGCAGTACTCCAGATGCGGCCTCACCAAAGCAGAGTAGAGGGGGGGGATGACCTCCCTCGACCTGCTGGCCACACTCTTCATGATGCACCCCAGGATGCCATTGGCCTTCTTGGCCGCCAGGGCACATTGCTGGCTCATGGTCATCCTGTTGTCCACCAGGACTCCCAGGTCCCTTTCCACAGAGCTGCTCTCCAGGAGGTCAGCCCCCAACCTGTACTGATGCATGGGGTTATTCCTCCCCAGATGCAGTACCCTACATTTAACCTTGTTGAATTTCATTAGGTTCCTCCCTGCCCAACTCTCCAGCCTGTCCAGGTCTCTCTGTATGGCAGCACAGCCTTCTGGCGTGTCAGCCACTCCTCCCAGTTTAGTGTCATCAGCAAACTTGCTGATGGTACACTCTATCCCTTCATCCAGATCATCAATGAATATATTGAACAGGACTGGACCCAGTACTGACCCTTGAGGGACACCACTTGTTACTGACCTCCAACTAGACTCTGCACCACTAACCACAACCCTCTGAGCTCTGTCAGCCAGTTCTCAATCCACCCCACTGTCCATTCATCTAGCCCGCACTTCCTAAGCTTGCATGTGAGGATGATGTGGGAGACAGTGTCAAAAGCCTTGCCAAAGTCAAGGTAGACAACATCCACTGCCCTCCCCTCATCCACCCATCTAGTCACTTCATCATAGAATGCTATCAGATTAGTCAGACATGACTTCCCCTTAGTGAATCCATGTTGACTACTTCTGATAACCTTCTTTTCATCCAGGTGCTTTGAGATGATACCCAGCACAAGCTGTTCCATCATCTTTCCAGGGATGGAGGTGAGGCTGACGGGCCTGTAGTTTCCCAGGTCATCCTTCTTGCCCTTTTTGAAGACTGGAGTGACATTAGCTATCCTCCAGTCCTCAGGCACCTCACCTGTCCTCCAGGACCTTTCAAAGATGATGGAGAGCGGCCCAGCAATGACTTCCCCCAGCTCCCTCAGCACTCGAGGGTGCATCCCATCAGGCCCCATGGATTTGTGGATATCCAGTTTATCTAACTGATCTCTAACTTGCTCCTCGTCAACCAAAGGAAAGTCTTGCTCCCTCCAGACTTTCTCTGTTACCTGCAAAGTCTGGGTTTCCCGAGGACTGGCCCGAACAGTGAAGACAGAAGCGAAGAATGCATTTAGCAACTCCGCCTTCTCTGCATCATCTGTCACCATGGCACCTGTGCAGAGTAGAGGGGGAGAATGACCTCCCTCGACCTACTGGCCACACTCTTCCCTATGCAGCCCAGGATTCCATTGGCCTTTTTGGCAACAAGGGCACATTGCTGGGCCATGGATAATTTACTATCTACCACGACCCCCAGACCCTTCTCCTCCGAGCTACTTCCCAGCAGGTCCGCCCCTAACCTATACTGGTGCCTAGCATTCTTCCTCCCCAGGTGCAGGACCTTGCACTTGCTTTTGTTGAACCTCATTAGGTTCTTCTCTGCCCAGCTCTCCAGCCTGTCCAGGTTAAAGAGAAAAAAAGTTATGAAATAAAATTTCTTCAAATACAGACTTACAGGCAAATATGCAACAGTAGAGCAGAGTTATGGAGTGCTATGGAGACGCAATGAACAAGTCCTTCCAAAAACATGCCACAGTACAATCTGCATTTTAGGAGTTTTTAGACCATGATTTTAGGAACAACTAAAAAAACCCCAAAGTAACCACGCCTGGCAGCCTAACTCTTATTTACTGGGAAATGTAAAATAAACTTTGGAGGCAATGTTGTGTTCTTAAAAAGTCACTGTCAAATTAAAAACAATAGAAAACACACTTGCATTTCAAACCAATTTGTCTCCTGGTGTTGTATGTCACACAAACTGCAAAACAGATGCTATTAGCAATATTTTTTTTGTTTGCCTGGTGTGCTGGCAATCTTCAGGGCTATTTTGGTGGATCTTCCGCACAGCAACAGGAAGAAGAAAACATTTTTGAAAGTGTGATTGTAAAACCACAAAATACTAGCTTGGGAACTTGGCCACTTGTCCCTTAAGCTGCCCTTATTTCAAACCAGAAGTAACCCAAAAAATATGCACTAAACTCTCTAGATTACCCACCCTTACCAGTCACCGCTTCCTCAGCTATAGACAACCTTAAAACAGTCTTTTAAAAAAATGTCACTGCTGGATGGGCTGTGCTACTCTGTAAATAAAGAGGTTATTCCCTTCTCAGAATCCTTAAACCTATTTCCTCATCTCTTTTTTCCATAAGACAAACAGAACAAAGGAAACTTCCGCACTCCTAACTTCTGGCTTCATCAGCGCCTGCCCTCTGGTCTGCTGAAGCGTATTGATCACTGGTGTAGCAAGCCATCCTCTCACAGGGCCCAGCTGTCCTCTTCTCTCTCTGCCCTCCAGCAAGAGTCTGCCTTAGCAAATCAATAATGTATCCCAGAGCCTGCCTTTCCCTGGGGAACGCAGGCTGCCTCCCTCCACCCATGCAGCCCTCGGCACACGTGCTGCTTTCATGGGAGGCAATGAATGCAGCAGCCCCTCTCCGGATCAAGGGCTACACTGGGCTGGGCTGCCCCAGCAGCAGGCAGGACTCGGGAGGTCCCTACCAGCTCATCGCTGCTCCTTGGGCACTGGGATACTGCTCGCAGTCCGCAGCACCCTCCCAGGTGTCACAGGCAGGTTGAAATGGAGAAACAGCTGTCCTGACCAGATCTAAATGGGAAAAGAGGTATTTTTGGATAAACAGAATATCTCAATGGAAATGAGTATTTTAGTCAAATGATGGGTTTAGAGCTGTGCTCTTCACTTAGCCCCCTGCACAATTGTGCGAGGATGCAGTCTTTAATTATATGTGATATTCTAGGGTGGGTTTTTTCCTGTGGGATTCTGGCATCATTTGGTGAGCAGAACAGCCAGCGATCACTTGGTGAGCGCCTGGTCAATAATTCGATTTCTCCTCTGTTCTGTGTGTGCTTGTATGTCCTTATATGCTGAATGTTGGCCTAACTCTGCTCTACACAGAGAATTAGTCACCAATGTTGCTCAGGGGCTCAGATGGCACAGTAACTCACCAACATTAACGTATATGTTCTTACACTCCCTTTGGAGGTGAGGGGCAAGATGTTGCACCATCGTTACTACTCAAGTGATGAGGGGCTCAGGGCACAGTTATAGGAAAGCTTCCTCCCACAGCAAAAAGTTGAAGACATTGCATCTCTCTCAGCCCCCATCTCCAGCTGCCCAGTCCCACTCTCGCAGCACAGTTCACTGCCTCCATAGTAGCACTAATGCAATCGGTTATGAGCTTGGCCTGTAAATCATCCGCACTGCAGGCCCACAAATGGCTGCATTAGTGCACTCGGGGAGCTGGTAGCTGCCACACGGAGGCAGGGATCGGTATATGGGGAGATGTGACATGAGGAAACAGAATCTAGCTTTGATATCACAGAAAATGTTCATTTAACTAAACCTTAAGGCTGGTAAAGAATGAACAAGGGACACAGTACTTTGTACTCTCAGTCTGAGACACTTCTAACTTTTGTTTCACTTACTATTTCAGAGTACTTAGCATTTGCCTTTGCACTTTCTTTATTGGGAGTAGAAGGCTAGTGATCTCAGCTGTAGCTGTGACAGTGCAGGTTGGACACCCGAGCAATGGCACACACACCTGCAGTGGCCAGCGTGCTGGAGTTTAAGTCGCTGCCCAGCATTGCGCAGCAGCTCTGCCCCACAGGCAAAGAGAGACTGCAGTTCTTCTAAGCGGCGTTTAGCCACGTTGCTCCTGAGACCATCCCGTCTCCCTCGGACCTCTGCCACACTGCTCATTAGACGTGTTCCAGTTTCTGCAAAATCGAAACGGGAGCCGGCAGGGTTAACAGTGCCAAGCTACGGCTCATCCCCAGAGCACCATCCACCTCACACACGGAGGAAGAGAGGCATCCTGTGGAAAAAAACCCACACCATCATGCCATTGAAACCTATAACGTGATGAATAAATGCAGGAGGAAGACAAATTAAGAACGAGCCCTGCAAGCGTAATTTTGCAGGTTGTATTTAAAGCGAAGAAAGAACAACGCATCTCATCATCTGAAATCATCTACGTTACTGCACAGTCATTAGCAGGATTGATGAACGCTGTCCCTCCACAACATGCCCTTCTGCCATTTGAGCTGAAGGATTAACCTCTACCCGTGGCAAATTGCCATCTTTTGTACAGATGAGCGGTGCAGGGACTTCATGGTTTCTCACTGTTATTTGGCGACAGCAGAGGAAGGGCAAACCACGGGCGCATCTCCATGTTTCCAGCCCAGCTGCTCCATCCCGTTCCCCTCCACCCTGCAGCAGTGACCGGCCCTCCACCGTTCTGCTTCCTTGCCGTGGTTTTGGGGCAGGATTAGCAGAGGGCAGGGCAAAGGGGTGAGGAGAGGCCGACTAAGGCAGAGGTGGAGGGCCACACAGCAGCCCTCCAGCAGCAGGCCGCCCCGGGGCCACCTCGGCTGCCCTTGGTCAGTCAGGACCCTGCGGGGCAATGGGCGCTCCTCCACGTTTGGGAGGGGAATGGCGTCTGACGAAGAGCAGCTTTGCTGCCTTCCCTCATCCCAGGCAAACCTTAAATTCCTCCCCTTCAAGCCAGCGTGTTTCTTTCTCTGGGCCGTGCTCAGGAACGCTGTTTCACCCTCTAGCTTCTCTGCCTTGCCTCCCCATCCACGCCAGCGCCCCGCCCGCCGGCTGCACACCCCGTACTCCGCTCCTTCCAGCTGCTGAAGGGGAAAGAATTGCAGCACGGCCGGTCCACACCACATACCCCCCCCGTTCCCCGACCTCTCTTTCCCGACCGCCACAACCGCCCCCTTCCAGTCCCCGCTATCCCACCGCCTCCTCCCGCCCCGCCGCCCTCTCCTCAGCACCGCCTCCCCTCAGCGCCTCGTACTCTCGTACTCCCCCCCACAAAGCACAATTTCTCCCCTTTCAGCCCGGGGGGGGGGGGGGGGAATCCCTGTCTTCCCCCCCCCCCCCCCCCCCCAGCTCGGCCCGCTGCCGCTTTCCTAGGTTATTAAAAATAAATAAATATAACAAGCGGTGCGCTGACTAAATTTAGACCGTGATTTTATTACTTATTTCCCCCGCCCACCCAAACAGCACTGCGTGGCGCGAAGGAAACTCCGCGACGCGGGATTTGGGCTGACTTCTCTCGGGTTTCTCTCAGCCCCTCAGCGGGACAGGCGGGAAGCGGCGGGGACGGGGGCGGACGCCCCCGTCCCCGCCGCTTCCCCCTCGTCCCGCCCCGCTGAGGGGGAGAGCGTTTCCATGGCGGCAGCGGCCGTTAAGTCGGCGCGACGCCCTCCTTCCCGCTGCTGGGCGGGAGAGGGCGGGAATGGTGGCGGGCCGGCCCTGCCCTGTCTCCCCCCACCCCCTCGGAGGCCTCTCCGAGGAGCCAGGAGGGTAAAACGTGAGGGAAAGGGGAGAGATGATGAATGAGAAGGTCCGGGCAAATCTTTTGGGTTTTTTTGTTTTCTTCTTTTTTCAGCCCAGAGGATCCGCTGTTACCTCACACGCGAGCTCTGGAGACGTCCTGTGAGAGGGGGTAGCCCTGAGGGACTACCTCAGTCCCCCAGTTTCCAAACCAGTGGTTTTCCCCATCCCCCCCGGGTAGGTTGGCAATGACAGCTTGTTTTTTCCAAGGGGAGGCTGGTTTCCCTCCAGGAGATTGCCATGTCCCTGTGGAAAACACACCGGTGTCTTCCCAGGACCTGCTGTGGAGTCCAGAAATGGAAAGTATTGGCCAACACGTAACTGCGTGCCACATCAGGGAGAGGGTCTGTGGTCTTTGTCTTAGCCACTTTTGGGACTGCTGGTTTACAGACAGCCCTTTGCCAAGTACAGACCAATACTGCGCTCTAAAACGTTCAAGTTTTTACTGACGTGTATTTCATGGAAAACTCGGTGATTAGTACCTCTTCGAAGGTCCCACTGGTGAGCAGTGAGGGGGATGATGTAGTCAAATTGATCTGTAGCAAAAATCATTATTCAAAGATATCTCTATTTTTTTATACATAAGTAACATTTCAGTCACAAGTGACACCAGAAACGCCAGTGGCAGTATTAATTCAACTCTGCTCATTTTGCTTGTAATTTCGGTATTGAAATCTTCCAAGAAAATGGAGAACAAAATGTTCTCACAAACACCAGGGTTGTTGAAATTATACATGACATCATTTAACTTAAAAAAAAAATCAAGACCATTAAATAAAGGCATCAACAGTGTATTGCTAGCGTGTGCGTAACTGCATACATTATGTCATTTCTTATTTCAGGAAATGTAAAGAAATCCACTGCTTCCAAAATGATTCACTCCTCCAACCTGGCACCCAGTTTCAAGTGAGTAGTGCAGAAGAGTAACACATCCAACACGTTCCCTTCAAACTTTGTTTAAAAATCAGCTTCAGGAATCCAGGGATGGGCAATGCTCTGCCACAGCCGAACTATATATACATATTGCCTTGTGCTGGAGCCCACTTGGCTATGTAATTGTACAAACTTGTTTGATATTTTGCTTATTATGTTGCTGCTAAGAACTCTCGCCCAAATTAAATAGTTTCGGCAAGTTGCTTTCCAAGCACGTGTAAAGATTAGAAGCCCCTTAAGGTTCCATTTATGGGCTATTAATTATATTATTATTATTATTTATGTAATACCCTTCTGTGCTAAGCACTTGTGACTCCGTGTGCTTAAGGAGCTTACTGGATGGATTCCAAAGCAAGGATGTTGCAAAGCAGGAGAGGAAAGAAAAAGCCTGCTGCTTCTTAGAGGAAGGCAGCATGTTATGTAGGGCTCGTGGAAGAAGTTGTTGTGTTTAGGCATATAGGATGTGAAAGCATAAGAAGAAAGAACAGTAGGTGGGTTTCGGGTGTGTGCAAAGTCAAGTCAGTAGGAACGAGAAGCTAAATTCACGATGGGGATTTAAAAGGTGCCAGCAGTTCCTTTGAAGCACCTTAGCTTTTAACTGCTCTGATACCTAATAGCATCCACAGGTTTGAAGTAAGAGACCTGTTCCCTCCTGAAATGCGTAGCATCAGCAAACTGAACAGGGATCTCTGAAATAGCTGTAGGAAATGCTAAAGAGAGAGAGCAACAAGTTAACCCCAAGGGACTTAGGCTCATATTCTTAAAGGTAATTAGGTACCCTTAAATACAAGTTAGACATCTAAATCTTTGAGGCTCAGGATCTTACTTAACTAACTCTGGACTGGAGGAAGTCTCCTTAAGTGATTCACAGCCACGAACCCTTTCCTGGATCTGGATCCTGTTTTGTCTTTCAGAAACTGAACAGGGCATAGTTTTATTATTGTGACAATTAAGCTGGCGTGGTGGGGACTCTAATAGTCTCCAGGAAATGAGATAGAAATGTGGGTTGGATAAGAAATGTTATAATCATTGGTCTCTTGTAGGGGAAAAAAACCTAAACTTGTTTTTGGTCAGCACTGAGGTTTTCCTAATGTAAAGAAGCCAGTAAAAGTAAGGAGAGAAAGACCTAATTTATCATGCAGTCGAGCAGAATCTCAAAATTCTCATATGCCCTTTGTTTCAATGGACATCACTCATTTCACAGCTATATTTGTGTATTCTGGGAATATAGGGAACTTGCTTGTATTCATCTCAGGCATAAAGAGCCTTGAAATTGCAGTCAGAATAATTTACACTACATGCAGGAATCCTATGGTATTTAAAATTAATTCCTTGAAATATTTGTATGTGTTCTTTGTTTTGGGCCTCCAGCATGCATTCCACACATGAGTCTTGAGGGGTTCAAAAGGATTCATAGCATACATTTTCTGAGAATTACCTTATTAGAAATATAGTCATATAATTGCTGCTGTATAATGTTCAGTTTTTAATAAATCACCTTCTCTCTTTGTCTCTCTGTCTCTCTCTCTTCTGTCCCTGCTGCCTACTGTCATAAAAGTACAGTTTTTCTCTTTAGGAATCTTGACATTCGTTGCTTTGACATTATTTGGGGTATAACACTCAAAATTTATGAACCCTTTCCTGCTGTAATGTTATGAGGTAAATAAAGCAGAGCTAAATTTAAAAGCGTCAAAGCTCATTTTTGTACAGTGTGAGAAATTCATAGTAATAGAAATGTTTTTCTAATTTAAGATCCAGTGGAAATCATTTTCTTTTAAGTGTCCTGAAGTATTCACCGCCCAAACATTACAGTTTTCCTATATTAAATGACATACCTGCTAGAAAAAAATGTAAAAATGTTTCTTTTTAGTCGCTGATGGAGTGAGATTCTGGAAACTTGATTTCATTTTTTTTATTTCCATTTTTAATAACTTGGAATGGAGCAAACAGAGCAAGCCACCTCCTAAATAATGATGCATTGAACTAATTCACTCCCTTTTCCACCAAAAAAGATGTCAAGAGGGAGTCTGAAGCACACTCCTCTCTCTTGCTGAGCTTCCTGTGGAACATCTCCCAAAGGACTGAGGAGGTGCTTTGCAGCTCCTTAACTAGTCTCCTCAGAGCTGTAATCTCATCTTACTGCCCTTTCTCATCTCTCTCTCTCTCCTAAAAGCCTTTGCACCCTTCCACACCTGGCTGGACTAGAGCTGCGTATTTGTACTCGTTATGCACAGTGGAATGGCATACGGGCCCTAATGGTTGCTGAGGGTCACATCAAGGCCAGGTTACTGCAGCTGAAGAATCAAGAAGGATCACAACCGTAGTAGGAGAATTGTCGTATTTTGAGAGCTGTGTAGGACAGTCATAAATACTCCCACTTCCTGTACAGGCAGTGTTCACTGTGGTGACTCTTATGTGCTATAGGGGCTGCTGGAATGAATTAAAGGAATTCAAGGGCTGCTAAAACAGATTCAGTTCCTGATGTCTGCGGATCCCCTAGAATCCAAGCAGAAAAAGAGCTGCCAAGGTACGTTAAGTCACTTCTGCATCCCTTCCCCCATCTGTGCCTTTGAGAGGTGATACAGCTCAGCATTTGGTGTCTCGTTATCCAAGTTAGCAGATGTGGTATAAATGTAAAAGGTTTTCATAGCCGGAAGTGGTAGGTGGAGACACCCTAAGGGCTGGAGCAAGGCTAAGGCACAGCTGCCAGGGAAACTTGGGTGGGTGGGTGGGTGGTAGGAGGAGGCAGGAACATGCCTGGCAAGAGAGAGAGCCTTCCCAGGGATGAACACAGCTGAGAGAGTGACGGAGAGAGTGTAACTGAGCAGCAGTGGCTGGGGTGGGGTTTGTCCAGCACTCAAGGCCAGATGTGGAACGCAACTCCCTGCATTGTGTTGTAAAGAAGTGAAACTGGAGATGTGTGAGTCTCCTCTCTTACCACTCCCCACCTTTCCCCTATCTCCAAGTAGAAGAGAAAACTTCATGGAATAAGGGCATTCTTTCCTT
The DNA here is from genome assembly GCF_965231255.1 of Vanellus vanellus. Classification (NCBI taxonomy): domain Eukaryota; kingdom Metazoa; phylum Chordata; class Aves; order Charadriiformes; family Charadriidae; genus Vanellus; species Vanellus vanellus. The sequence goes on along the minus strand of NC_138906.1, from coordinate 138,458,972 downwards.
AAAACCAAAACAGCCTTTTCACTCCTCCCAGTATTCCTTTCACAGTGTTTGTTAATGTGCCGTTGCTACCAGCAAAAAAAAAGTCTGAGGGACTCCAGTCTCTGCTGGAGCAGAAAAACGTTGTTCTGAACTGAGACCTAGTCCTCAGCTTAGAGGTGGAAAGTGAGCATGATATGCATGGAAATTCCAGCTGTGTTGCCCTCTTTATAGGGTCTAATGCTGTATTTTTTTCTTGAAGCCAGCTCTGGGGGAGCATCACTACAAGGCCTTCCAGGGACCGAGTTGGCTGGAGCAGCTAGCAGCCGCTGCTGTCCACGAGGGTATAGGGAAGATATTTTAGGTGTAGGCTGGTCAGAGGCCATGCCCCCGCTAAATCTGATTGCTTACCAACTTCTTGGAGGAAAAAAAATAACTAATAATTAGGACCTGATTTTATTGGGAGATCTTGCAACAGTAATTGAGAGGTCTGCCTGTGGGCTAAAACGGCTCTTAGAAAGTTGCAAGTAAGAACTTGACACAAAGCACTAGTATAGGAGAAAAATCCGAATTCCAGACAGGAACTGTAGATTTGCACATAAATGACATTGTCAATTCTGTCCAGGAGCTCACAAGCTGGTGTTGCAAGTGACATAGAGATAGAGGTGGCTCTGCTGGAACTGGAAGGCAAGGGCATGTCAGCTACAAGCACAAAGGCAGTTTTTTAAATCCATGCAAGTGTAGCAATCTTCGACCTTGATTGTAAGAGGTTCCTAGAGCTGTTACTCAGCAAAAGGCTAATAGAGCAAAAGCAGATTAGACAGTTGTTAAAGTTGTTAAAGCTTTTTTTTTTTTTTCCTAAACGAGTTGTACACATCTGGGTATGGTCCCTTTGTTCTAGGGGCAGTAACAAATATTTGTCATATGAACATATTCTCTGCAGACTTCAGAAAGATAACTTGTATTTAAAAAAAAGAAAGGTTTTAATTTTGTCTCTGCAGACAGACAGGAACTCGCAAATCAATTGGAGCAGAGAATATAAAGAAGCTAGAGAAACAAGTCTGCCTACTGGAACTTGAGACATCATTTCTATATCCTTTTGCAAAATCAAAACTGAAAGCATAGGAACTTCAAAATGTTGAAGTGAACATGTTCATTTAGGAAAGTATACTTAAGTCTCTTCTAGGGGAAAAATTATTCATTTGACTTACAGTAGGAAAAGAAGATTATTTCCTTTGTTTAAGAGTCCATGGAGAATTCCTTATTTGGAAACTGTGTGCAGTTCCCCATATTTGGGAGAATCTGTTTCCTGTTTCCTAAGGGTGTGTTCCTAACTGTGAGAACAGCCTAGATTTTAAAGGCAGAGGACTTTCTTCCCACTAGGAATGTAGTCTACCAAGCTGCTCCAGCTGCTTCTCTACCCAACTGAACATTTGTCTTTCATTTGAATATTGAATTTAGTTATCTGTTTGGAGAATACAGATTGAATGTCCATCTTGTTATTACATCTTCTCTGGATCCTAAACTTAAAACAGACAGATAGTAGTCGTTTTAGCATTTGTCTGAAACAACAGGTGGTTTGATTAAGAAAATAAAGGACATGGCAATAGATGAGAAATTATGCAGCTGGAGTAAATTAAGTGTCTCCATGTAAAAGTCTGTGTTTACCATGGCTCCAAGAGTGTTTTGCATTCATTCACAAAAGTGACAACATAGGATTTTGTAGAATGGGGGTCTTATGCATGGCAGCAAACTAGAAAGTGTCAAAGTGACTGGGAAAATTCCTCAGGATTTATGTTTTGAGTTAATGCTTAATCAGACTTTGCAAAAGGCAACCAATCTGATAGAGTGGTGAGATAGGAGTCAGGTCAGACACAAAATCCCTATTATAACATTGGTAATAACATTATAGCACCATAACTAGTAGCTTTGTTTTCAAAGTAGGCTGTAAAATGTGCTCTGGGTTGATATATAGTGTATGTAATTAGATTTTCCTGCAAAACTTGTTTCTGGAGGGCTAATATTCTCAGCTGTTCTGGGCTAAAAAAAAAAAAAAAAAAGAAATTCAGAGAAAAGCTATAGAAAACACTTCAGAACTCCATGCAGAAGGAAAAAACCCTAAGTTTGCATTTTTCATGGTCTCATTAACTTGTACGTACCTCTGACTTCTCTATTTCTGCAGTATCAGAGTGCAGCTCCATCTCACTGCTCACCAAAAAGTTGTTGGGGACAAATATGAAACAACTGTTTGACTTTGCCTGAATTGCATTGAATATTCGCATGTTATTGTTTTGAGCATTTTGTTTTCTCCTTGTGTGGCTGTGGCATTCCTTGGTGGAATGGTCTACATGCCCAAGAGCCAGGTGGTGGAACCTGGGCAGATGCTATCATTTGCAAGAGCAGAGGGAATTCATGCAGGTAAGTGGGCTAGTGCAGTATTTCTCTTGCTAGTACAACCGTTATGGTCAGATGTCCTCTCTAGACCTGAAGAGCTTATGGGACAGAAGAGAAATTTAAGGTCTTCCATCCTGTGCTGGTACCATCTTACCTGCAAAAAGGAAGCTGTAGGCCTTATCTCCACATTCTACATGTGGTCAGTAGCTGCATCTAAGAAAGACACAGTATGGAGGCTGCATGTGGGCTGCACGTTCTGCGTCTGGGCAAGTTGCTCCTAGCCAAATAAAGAGCCATTCCTGAAACAGTTGGGGGCCGTAGTGTACTGTCAGTCCTCCCGAGGACTGAAGGGGAAATTAGTCATCTACAGTGGAGGAGTAGGAAGGAGAAGATGATAAACAAAAGAAAAAAAGTCACATGCTGCCTTTTTTTTTCTTTACTTCTAAACCTGAACTTTCTCCTGATGGAAGTTATGCTGCAGCCAAGGATTTCAAAGGGAGGAGAGACATAAAATCATTATTGTAGGTGACCTTAGCTCTTGCTTCTCTCCTTTTCAGTGGAGTATTGCAACTTCTTTTTTTTCCCTGTGTGCACATCAGATCAAGTAAACTGAACAGTGTCTGTACTGCTGCAGAGAAACGTGAGAAATAAGCTACAGCCTCACGTTACCTGGAGCCCTGTGCTACAGGCCCACACCATCATTTGGCAGCCAGGCAGAGTAGGGCTGTACCCACCCATGCTAGGGGCACAGTTTTGCCATTATAACTCTGTAGTTAAAATATTAATATGTTTCCTAGATTCCTCCTTATGATAGCATTAAAATCTCTGAAACTTTGCAGTATCTAACTGATACTTAAGTAGCCTGCTGCTTACACTAGGGCAAGTCTCTTCATTACTAATTCTTCCAATATTTCAGTCTTTCGCCCAGATTTGGCCCTTTAAATCACTTTTGTATTTTTGTTGTTTTTTAATGACAGCTCTTATTTTCCTTCCAAAGGAATCTCATACATGATTTCTGTGCAAATTCTCACAATGTAAATCAGCCTCATGATTTTTATGAGTTTGTAGTTTTGGCAGTATTGGTGATTTTTGAAGAGATCAGAGGCTCTCAAGTCTTTAATATACAACTGTTAATTACATTCTGCTGCAATTAAATCTAAATAAAGATTTGCTGTCTAAGCTATTTAGTTCTGTTAAGACTGTTTAGCCATCAAATAAACCTGCTTTGTTGTTATACCCAAACAGCCCATATCGCAAAAACTCAATAAAGCCTCTAGGACCATTGTTTCAGCTTTGCACCTGAAAAAGAATCTAGACTTGCGCTATTCATCCAGTTGTGATCAAATCAACGTGAGCCTGAGCAGACAGTACTTCTCATGAAATAAGGGCTGAATGTTCATTTTCCAAATTTAACAGCAGTTCAGACTGAAGTAATTTTTTAGACAGTTATATCTGAAGTGAGAAACGTGAGATGATGATTAAGGCTGGCTGAACTGTAAGAACAAACATACTGTCATAGTGCTCCTCAAGCACTCCAGAAATAGCCCCCATTCAGTTATTTTCAGAGCGCATATTTGTGTGTATGCTGTATTAGATCTACTCATTTGGTGGAAGTTAGGAGTGTTAATTATTTGTCGATTTGGGCCAGTAATTCTGTCATCTGCTTAACAGTTTCCTCACTGTTCATATGATCATCATCTTTAGCCTAATGTACCGTCTTGAGATTGAACTGTTACAAGCCAGTGCTAACCCAAGCAACAAATATAAAGAAATAATATGACATTTCCTGACAAGTTTTGGCAAAGTTGACTTCAACAGTTGCTGTGAGTATGAAAGCATTTAGAGGATGAGCACATTTACTTGTTACCAGCTGTCATTGCTTTATCCTTAGTCTTGCACCATGGGTGTTTTTTTCCCCATAAAACCATAAACTCCCATAAACTCCATTGTTGGAGTTAAGATTATGCTGGAATTCCACCTTTTATTTTCTTTGACATTGACAATTCTAATGGTTGCAAAGAAAAAGGAGAAATTCTGTCCCATAAAACACTGGATTTTTAAAAGAAACAGCAACGCTTGAAATTTTCATAGTGTGAGATTTAGAGAAGCCTGACTTACTGTGACTGCTCAGTGCTGCACACAGCTACACAGGTGCTATGATGGCAGAGAAGCCACAAAAGGAAGTTTACTAGTAAATTTTACAAAAGTTTGCTGTGTTTATATTTCTCCATCCAGATTTTTCATAGTGGCTGTCCCTAATTCTTAGAGTAAAATAAAGTGGTTGGGTAAACACATTCCCAGGATTTCAATAGAAGGTTTGTTTGGCATTTCAAGTCACTTCTCCCAGAAGCACTCACCTGTGACAGATTACTGTGTCTACTAATTTATGTCTCAGCCTGTTTTACATTAGCTTGTCCTTTCCTGACTCCAATAAAGATTTGTTTATTTAGTTTCTGGCAGATGTGCCAAGCTTGAGGATTAAAAAAAAATAAGAACTTCTCCCCCACACAACCCCCAGTCAGGTGCCCCCACACTGTGGTTATTTATTTTGGGCAACATTGTTAGGTTCTTTTATTTGCTTTCTGGTTTCTGAGCTTGAGGGTGGACCTGACTCACATTTTCCAAGTCCTGTGCAAGCTGTAGGGCTTATTTTATTTTTTACTTTAGAAAAGTTCTGTTCTATTGCAATCTCTCTATTCCTGCAACTCAAATATTGAGAAGGAAAACCTATTATAAAATGAGCTGCAAAAAAAACCATACAGAAGCTGGCACATCCCTGTTGTGCATTACTTGAACAAGACGGAGAGTTCAGAAGCGGTACGCGGTGGGCTGCTTGTTGCAAGATGAGATCAGTAGGTATCCATATTAATTGTTGTATCAAAATATTTTGTTCTAGCCAGAAGTAAGAAAACTGCAGTTAGTATGTGATCCCAATTCTTACGTGATCTTTGGAAAAAACAAGCCTATACTGCTCTATGACTAAGCCAACAATTCTTGAACAGTAATTTATAATGAGAGCAGGCCAAAAAGGCTACCAGCATCCAACCAAAAACCACCCCTGATGGAGAACAAGTCTTGCAGAAAATGAAGGTACTTTTCTAATACTAAATACTTACAGCCCCACTTGTACTAAATCCGTGAAGTGTGACTCCACAGCTCACTGATGCGTGGCCTTTTCCCCCTCAAGATGTATGTTCTCTGGTGGCTGCCCTCTGCTAAGCTGCACCCTCCTGCCCAGCCAGCCTGACAAGGCAGTACGATCACCTCCAGCCCCTTCCAGCCTGACTGGCCTCATTTGTTCAGGCACTGTTACAGTTACTGCTCTTACCGTTTTGGCTACAAAGCTATTATTCTGTGAAGAATTTGAGAGTAAAAACTTTCATCCAAGTGCACACAGTGAATTTCCACTCCCTCAGATGAAACAGCCTAGTAGGATTCATTCCCTGCCTTTTCCTGTGGTGCAAATGGGAAAAATATATTGCAATCTGTTGCATTCAGGAAAATTGCTGGAGGAGGCAGAGATTTTTCCTCAGCCTGATCCCAATTACATTTATTTTCTATTTTAAATATGATCTTGTAAGCTCATAGCAGTTACAATGCTTAGAGTGCTCTGCCATGGTCCCGAACAGAGCTTTGTGTTTCTCAACTCCATTTTGTGATACTGGAAGTATCATATATTGGCCCAATTTTTATTTGGTGTCAGACACTGAAAGCCTAAAAAGAAGGTGGAGCTCAAAACCAGGTTAAAGGAGTGAAGCCTACATTATATTTGCCGCTTGCACAACTGGGGCAGAAAAAAATTACAGAAAGCACCATGCTATGGACTACAGCTCCACTAGACGTGTTTTAAGGCACCCAATACAGATGAAACTTTTGCAGGCACAGAACCCAAAGCATTAGACCATTACAAACCCATTAGAAAAGAAAGTTTGGAGATGTAATTGTCATTGCTAAATCAGTTGTTGTTTTCAATTTGCTGCATTGATCTAATTCCATACAATTTCAGGTATTGTTTGTCCTCCCCCAGTATAAAGCCACATTTAAAAATAAACCAAAACCCTGTATGGATGGGTCTGCACTTAACATGGTCATGCCGTAGAGCTGTGGCATTAGGCGTACGAGCCCATATGCTTCTTGGCATTTAAAGCAGGACTTGAGGAAAGTAAATTGTGTCTGTGTCAGCATGCAGAAACATAAAACCCAGAAGTAAAATACTGAGCATTGACTACAAAATTGCTTATAACTAGCCTGGATTTGACCACTCTTCTTGATAGCCACGAGCAACGTACTGTGTTTAATTTTGCAATCAGGGCAGAGAATGTGCTAGAAATTGCTCACAGGGAGGAAGCAATGGTGCTCAGGAGTCCCGTAATTTCCCTTGCTGGAGGAGCCAGGCTGGCGGTGTCGTTGGGTCGCAGTGCAGTTGGGCAGTGTTAGCAATAAAGTGGCGTAGCTGAGTCACTCCTTCCTGCCAGGGTGTCGAGCAGCTTCGATGCTGCATAGGCCTGAGGGATGGCACGTGTTGGCCCATACGCAGGAAACGTTTCAACTACCTCTGGGTTGAGTGCATTAAAACCAATAAAACGTGTGTCACCGAAGGCACTTTCATCTGTTAGTTTTTTTATTCTTCAGGGTAAAGCTCGGGCTTCTTATTTGTCCATATCTTTCCTAAAGAACATGAACTAGGGCACATTAACCCCAAGTGGTCAGGTAGACCTGTTCCCTTAAAGAGGAGATGCCAGTTTTAACATCATATGTCATATCTGTGAGCATTTTGAGACGGAGTATTTAGAAAATCCATGGAGATTCAGATATCCTCCTGGAAAATATCAGTCGGTTAAATTGTTTAGAGGTAAAAAAAAAACAACTTCAGAACATTGTGATGCTGAAGTACTGAAATTATTTAACATGTCTGAATAAATAGTGAAAGTGGAGGATTTTTCAGATGAGTAGGAAATGAGAAAAGAGAAATTATTACTATTCTAAAATACAGCAACACAGCACATTAAGTAACTTAAATGCCTGTAAATGTAATAAGGTCTAGATGCAAAAATAATAGGTTTTTTACTTCTTTAGAAACAGAAGTGATAAATCTAGAGATAAATCAGAAAAAGCTGCTGCATGCAAATCTGCCTCCTGCCTTTTAGCCTCCCCTTCCTAGTGCTAAAAGGGTTTACCTGTGCAGACACATACATGCAGACATTTACAGTGAGCGCATGTTTAAGAAGTTACTATCTTGTTAGCCGAGTCATGATACCTGTGCCTGCCTCTAAGCCCTTGCAATAAATCGGGTGAGACTAAAGCATCACTGGATGTATCTTAGCATCCCCTGATTAATCTTCTTAAAACTCCTACAATGTTTGTGAATAAATGGTATTAACCTCTGCCTGGTGGTTAGACTGAGCAAGTCTCATTGCAATGCCTACTACATGGGCAATGGCAGCAGTGAATATTGGAAGCAACGGCTTCTACACACATATGTTCACCACAGAAACCAGAATACGAACCACAGTTACTGAAGTCTGTACGTGCTACGCAGTTTTAGTTAGCACAGGCATGCCTACTGATGCTGCTCAGCTCTTTCTTTGAAAGTTAAGCATACACTCCAGTGGAGACTTAAGGCACCAGCAAACTGGTTCTGTAGTATCTTAAGCTGGTACAGTAGAAGTTGCTTTACCCTCGTGTCTGCAGTGGTTACTGCCCACCTTGGCCCAGAACAAGCAGAGCAGAATGAATTATGTATTCCTGTCGGAGCGGCTCCCGTTCCCGGCTCTTTACATGAGCTTAACCTTTTGAGAAGGGTGAGCTGATGCTACTCATGAGGAGGTGGCTGCGGCATAGCCATGAATCAGTGGTAGCCTGATGTTCTCTCTGCTTGCATGGGCAACAGCAGCTCCCTGCTGACCTTAGCTATGTCCACCACCACCTTGGTGTGACTGAATAGAACTCACCTGCCATCTCAAAGCCCCTTAGCATAGGCTGGGCAGTTTGTGTCAGAGCTGGGAGGCTCCTGATTGCTAGCCTGATCTTGCTTATGCCTGGAGTGGCTCTGTTGTGTTAAAATGCATCGTGGCTGTAGATTGGGGAAGTTCAAAAGATGACCAAAGTCATTTCACTGTGACACAGGTAAGGACTTAGATGTCCAAAAGCACTTTTTAATCCCTTGCTGTAAGAGTTTGGTGTTTGTTCTGCAGAACGTCCTACTAGTACCAATGTCGATGTACATTATAAACCTCAAGTTTTCCCCTCCCAGCAGCTACAGTCCATCTACTCTACAGTTGGAAAATGGAAGCTGGTAGGCTGACAGTTCCAGTTCTGGCTACCTAAAAGGTGAAGTGTCAAGATGTAAGCGTTCAGGCTGATCTCTGACTTCTCTTGCCTATAATGCCACTGCTTTCTAAATCTGTTCACATCTCATTTTGACAAAAGACAATTATCTTTCATAAAGTTTAAGCCTTTAAGCCTTCTTCAAAAGCAAATTTTTAACTAATCAGTTTAATTGTCCTTTGAGATGGGGACGAGATCATTAGCAGACAACAGCAGTACACACAAGTGGCAAACTATTTTAAACTCACTGTTGTATTGTCTAATTTAGAAAATAAATGATAAAATTGAAAATGAAGCTCTGATGGAGTTCATGGTGCAACTAACATGGCCAGTCCTTTTTAAAAAATGATATGCAGGAAGTTCCAATAAATGTGCATACTTGTAGGTGCATGGTTAACGCACACTAGGATAATTGAACCCTTCACCCAGATTTGGAGACAGCCACAGCCCTTTGTCACTGTTGATACATTTTTCTAACAGCACAATTAGGGAGAGAAAACACCAGCATTTCAGGTTCTGATATTTCGGTTTTTATTGCTTTTTATGGTACTGTAGCTAAAACTTAGAAGAATGCACTAGTAAGTTTCAAGCTTTGCTCCAATAATTAAAGCATTGTGAAATGCCGAGAGAGCGCCCTGGCTTTTCTTTTACAAGCATTTGGCAGGTCATAAATAAAGCATGAGAAAAACAAAGGCAGTAAAATTGTGCCAGCCCCCAAAGCACCTGAAAGTTCATTTAATTGCCAGAAGGATTTTCCCAGTGAAGGAAAATTGCTTGTATAAAGTAAGATGCAAGGCAATTCATGTTGGCAGCATTCAGTTTGCCTTTGTATCTTACCCATTTTGTTTTATTCTACTGTATCACAAATTTCTGTAATGTTAGCAGCTGCATGCTGGATAAGTCCAGGTTTGGTTAGTAATGAACATGTCTCTAGAAATTCTACAATTTTTACCATTGTGGGGACTCAAGTGCATTATGATCAAAGATGTATTGGATAGCTAAGTGCTTCTAATAAAAAAAAAAAAAACCAAAACCAAACCCAAAGATGTTGCATAAGATACATTGAGTTCAAAGTTTGGGTAACCTGCATTTTTGTGAAAGGGACTTAGTGTTGCAGTATGAACAGCTCAGCAACAGTGCTCCCCCCAGAATTAACCCAACTCAAAACTGAGGAACTTTTCATAACAGCCAATTCAGTCATTTCCAAATCTGTGATACATCTATTGTTTTTAGTCCATTTTAGTTTTATGTAAATTTCTCCATTTTTCTACAACATTAGGAGGAAATACCCAAGGCAAAAGATGTTTGTAATAGCCTGTGTTTTATATAACTTGGAGAGCTCAATTCTGCAAAAATACCAGACATCTGAAATTAAAGGTACTGTGCAGAGAAGCCTCCATCATTAGTCCCCGAAAAAATGCAAAATCTTTTCAGCAAGTTAGTTTGCATCCTTTTAAAGGGCCCTGGATCCTCTGGACAGGTAATTTGAAATTCAGATATACAGAACCAAAATCCATCCTCAGGCTACAGGTACAAAGTTTCATTGACTTCCAAGCACAACTGAGAGTTAAACTAAATATCCTAGATTTAATTCTGTTCTGTAGGCTTGTATTCTGTTGGGTTTTTTTCTTAGTGTGAATCTGCCAGTGTGCCTTCATTCTTCATCATCAGCTCCTCCACATCTGTCATGAGACATCGGTGTGTTGTGTGCAATACCTACTTGGATCTACTTTGGACCTAAAAGATCCAGAAGAAAGACCACATACATGGCTCAATACCTGCTAACATCTGTTTTCCCTGTGAAGTCCTGGGATTTGTTTTCTGGCAGTAGAACAGAAATGAAACTCAGGAAGAAATCTGAATTCCAGTAACTTATAGGTTTAGTTCCCAGTCTAGAGATCCTGCATACAAAACGACATTTTTGCACAGTCTTGGCCAAGTCAGTGGGACTACCTTCTGGAGGGCCTTACGTACCCTCCTACTTTTAAAAGATGGAAGCTGTAGTAACAACTTAGGAACGAAAGGCAAAAATTTATATATATTTTTACAATTATAATTTGTTATTCTAGGACTACGCTGTTACATACTGCAGTTTCTAAAAGAAATGCATGAGACTGTACACGTGTAAGCTTCTTTATTAAGCATTTTATCAGCAGGTATGACAGACTTGACAAGAAATTAATGACTAAATATAATTTTACAGCTACATGTATTTTTATAGTTTCCTGAAAGTTAAAGTTTGTACAGACTTGCTTTAATTAACTAATTATAAAACAATTCATAATGCCAAGCAGCTATCACTTGACATTATCTGTGTATGTCAGCACCAGTTTGTTTTGCTGAGCTTTTCCTTAACTCATGACTCCCTTTAATTATGGTACTCTATGAATCTATGAAAGGTGAATAATCCAGCTTCTCCCACAATAGATAGTCAGATATTTTCCGCCCATTAATGGCATTAAGAATCTAATCATAAGCAGCAGCCACTTCTAAAGAAATACTGATCTAAAGAACTGGATGCCAATCTGAGGATTTCCTTGGCAAACGCAACATCGCCTGATTTTCTGTGGCACTATTTGCCACGGCTGACTCACACGCATGTGAAAGCTGCTGTACCACGTAGTGCTTTGTGAAATGAAGAATAAAGGACAGGTAAGTCTTACTCTTTGACCCAAGTCGCTAACGAAAACCTGGAGTCTTCTGGATTGCTGAAGACAACTGCCAACTGGCTTTTCCATGCTTCACAAATCCTGTTTCCCTCAGCAGAGACCAGGAGGGAGCACCACTGTACCTACCACCATTTAGCTGGCAACAAAGCTTTTCCAGGCCTTTCTCAAGGTTGCCTACCCAGTGTTGCTCTGGGTCTTCACCAGGGCTCTCTTTCAGCTCTCAGCTCCTCTGCTCTTTTGCCTCACGAATTTTCAGAAATAGAAATAGAATATTTCTATTTCAGAAATAGAAATAGACCCATCATATGAAATTGTCATCTGACCAAATACAAGGCGAGCCTTCGCTCCAGATCAAGACACCTACGTTCAGATGTCTGCCTGTCTAAATAGGCTCAGCAGAGTCCATAGAGTGATTCTGTTTACCCTAAAAGAGACACGCAATAGCTTATCCGCTGAATGGCTTTTCAGCCTATGTCTGAGCTGAGTTTCCAATGCAGCCCGTGTAGTGACAGGCTCTCCACGACTCTAATGGACACATACCTCAGATGCAGATGCCTGCATTGGTTCCTTGGCATCAAACCAAACTCCATCCTATGGAATCAATTAAGTACTTCAGTTTCTCAAAACATCCATATGGGACTGGCAGATACCATGCAGGATCTATAAGTCAACCACACACTTTCTGACCAGCCAAGTGAGATGCCCTATAACATCTGAAACTGTGTGAAATAGCCATGTTTGGGCAGTTGAATTGAGCCCTAGCTCCCTTGATGTGAAAGGCATTTCTTTTATAATTACTAGAAAAGCATAAGCACCTCCTGGGTTATGTTCATCTTGTTCCAAAGCAGATGCGCAAAACAGATGAGGTGAACATAGCCAATCAAGGTGAGATGCAATCTGGTCCTGACATAAATCTTACATATGCCTTTTTTTGGGTGTAAAAGCATGCCTGTGTTAAAGGGAAAGATTGCAAGTGTTTCATATATGTCATCATAAATTAAGACTAGCAGCTGCATTCCTCAAGTCTAAGGAAATTTGAATATTTCAGCCTTCCTAGTGCATGCAATTAGCTTCTTTTTCCTTTAATTAAAAATGTTTCTCATTGTTCATTCTCCTTAAGTTTATTGTTTGTTAAGAAGTCTGGCCTCTTTCCAGAAGGCAGCTTTGATGCCTCTCCTGACGGCACAACTCAGAGAAACACGCGGAATTTTTATTCTTCATTTCCATCTTAGCAGCAGCGGGCAGAAATAAATAATGTTCAGCTAAAACTTGGAAAGAATGATGACCGTGATAAAGTTTTAGGGAAAGAAAAAAAATCAAATTAAGTGAAAACCTCTGCGAAATCTGTCAAGGATTTAAACATCATTCTGCAGACAGCACTTACATGGGGCTGTCACAACAGCATTTTATTAATATGAGCATGCATATTAAGTAAGATGATTAAGTACAGAGAGGTGAAACTATTTGAAAACAGCCTAGCATGAGATAGAAGTTCAAAATCATGCTGGGCATGGTAAGAGTAAGTAAGGCCTGCCATACTGGCTGAGACTGAAGATATGTGTCTTCCCTGGCATCATGCTCTCCGACAGCGACCCAGGGCAATTACAAGCGTAAGAGTAATGGGGGATACACCATACTTCCCTGAAAGCAACAGTGGCTCAGGGGCTGGAGCATGAGACAACACTGAACAGAGGGCCCCAACAGCATGATTCAACAACACAGGCAGCTTTAAAAATCAATACTGGCATTTGGTGGAAAAGTAGACTAAAGATAAATGGACTTTTTTGTAATTTCACCAAGCTCATTTATAGAAGAAAAGGTGAAGGACAAAGAACTGGGTCTTGCTGCTACTTCATTTCGACACAGAGCTGCATCCATGCAGATTCCTGCAAATCAAATCCAAGGTGCCTACATCACTTCTTGACAAGGATCTGAAACAAATGGGTTATGAGGAGATGCTTGAAAGGAACTAGAGTGGGATTCGAGGAAGATATTTATCTCTGAAAAAGAACTAATTGTTCAATTAAAATTCGCTCTTAAAAGTGACTTTAAAAGAAGGCACTCTAACATTCTTTGACATATTCTAATTTAACTGCAAACACTGTGTTTTTCTTCCCCTCCTTCTCATTTTCCAAAGTGCTATTCAATATAGAAAATTAATAAAAATTAAATCTGAGAATTCTTTGTGCCAATCTAAAGAATGCAGTTTAAAATCTATGCAACAGCTATCTGGGTGACTGATTATTTTACACAAATGCAAATGACAGGAAAGCTGCTATTAATGGAAGATGTTACATGGCTGAAGGTGGTTGATAGTTCCATTCATCATTTCACAGAAAAAAAAAAAAAAAAAAAAAAGAGAATACCAGCAAGAACTACACAAAAACAGTGACTATCAAAGAAAAAACAACCCCACAGCATCCATATTTTTAAAAATGAAGTAATATAATCTCTTTACCATAACTCCTAAATTAATTTTCATGGATCTTTATGAGTTGGAAGTAGGATGCTCAGTCTGAGGTTTACCAGTCAGCCTACTTAAAAAGCATTTGGAGAGCACAGGTTTTCACTGCATCCTTTCACCGATTCCTATGACTATCTTTTTTACTAGAATTTTTTTGTGTGTGTGGTATTAAAGCCCTTACAAACTCTCAAGACTGTCAAGCAACCCCCAAAACTCTGGGTGACCTGAGATAGTAAATATTTCAGTAGGAGCATTCAAGTCTATGCACTAGATTTCTTTTGAGTACATGAAGATATTGGCCAGTTCAGTGATTAGTATCACTGGATCAGGCCCCCAGATATTTACATAAATTAAGACCTGGATTTTTGAAGACAAGATAAAAACCTATACTCAAGTGCTTTGAAGAATCGGGGCCTAGAAACTGAAGTCAAACTTCAGGAAACATTTGACTAAGCTTCTTCAAATCAAAGAACTAGCGTTTTAAGGAGTTGAAATGAATGATCCAGAATTAAATATTTGTCAAGAGTAACCGATAAGAGCAGTAAATCTGTGTAAGATTATACATGACCAGACAAACTAAAAGCAGCATATAATGATGGGATGAGTGGCCAAGACATATCTAATTAATCTAATTTGGACTGAGTTTTTGCAAAGTTTCGTGGGAATATTAAGAACGCTTGGCTTTTAGTGTTACAATTCCATTATGAAGTGAAACAGCTCAAGACCAAGGTGGTTGTGTTCAGAATGTCCCTTTGTACGTGCTGCTCGCGGGTAGCAGGGCTTTACGGGGACAGACACCTTCCACCGGTTTGCATGGGAATTGCAGATCAAGTCCTATAGGTTCAAAAAGATGACAATAGCTAAAGCTTTTTCATGCAGGCATAAAACCCCACCTCTGCCGCATCCAGAGGTGCATAACTAAACAAAGCCACCGAGGCTTAACTGGGCACACCTTGCTGGAGCAGGCTGGGGTGTGGGGGCTATGACACAGGTTCTGGGTTCCTAAAAAAAAAAAAATAAAACCCAGACCACTCTTCCCTGAAAACCTGTCAGCAGCCAGACCTTCACCAGCTGCACCAGTCACACTTCCACAACTAATTCAACATCTGTTTGCTACTTTCAGTCAAACCTAACAGCTGGGCCACATCAGCTGGGGAATTAAAAAAAAAAAAAAAAGACACTTACCAGTACCCTGACCAAATCACAAATGGCTATTAAAAAAAGACCGCTGTTGGGGAGGGTATCTTTACACCCACCGATACTGTGCAGGCAGGAACAAACTCCAACTTTGTCTGTTTTGAATCCTGTGCCCCAAAGTTGTCCCTTTCCTTCTCCCCCTTTCTTCTCCCACCCAAGCCAAGTCCACGTGCCTGGCAGAAGATACTGGCTGCCTTCCTATGGCGTAGGTATTCTGTAAGGTTGGTACGATGGCTGCCCGCTTTGCATTATCACGCTACAATCAATGGGATCTCTGGAAGTTGCCTAATTTGTTGCCACGTGTTTCAAATATGTTTATAAACCCCAGTTGATGAAGTTTCCCACTTTGCATGATCAAAGTTTGATTAGCGATCTTTGTGAATGCTAGAATAATGAAAAGGCTGATTTCCAAGCTAACCCTTGTTATGAGCACACACAATTGCATTTTAAACAATGGGACGCAAGAAAAATCATGTGTAGCTCAGTTTCTCACATTGCCACTCACCTTTATTGTCCACTCTCAATATGCTTCATAAACATTAACGAGTACTTGTCAAAATGTAACTTTTACAAATGCGATGAAGATTTAATCAGACTGAAGAAAGATTACAGTCAATGTTACTGTGAGCACTTAATGTGATAGAAAGACGGACAGTAGAAGTTTTCTGAACAAGTTTTGCAATATATAAATGCACTCCTTCATGTTAGGTGATGATTTATCAAAATACCTTCAGTAGCTTGTTATCCTTTCTAGGACACAGCCGTGCAACTCCCAGAATAGGGAGGAAAATGGCTTGGCTTGAGAAATGGTACTTTTTCCAAAGGAAGGGATATAAAAGCCAATGGTTAATTGGCTTTTCTTCAAGAGAGTTAAAAAAAAAATAATGGATTCTAGGCAGGTTTAATCAAATGTAGGGGCCTAAAAAGCCACTGAGTTTGGTCAGCTTTAGCTTTGTGCCTTTGATATATTTTGCTATTGTTTCTGTCCACCTTCCCCAAATCAGCCACACAGGCACTCAAGTCACACCAGACACCTCCTTGGGTGTGCACCACTCACCTGCACGCTGCTTGCGCCACTGGCAGGAGCAAAAAACAAAGGTGCACTCTCTACCAAAATTACGATAGCAAGGCATAAGAAAGTGTCGTGATTTGGTCCCGTGTTCGGTCAGTGCAATCTCAAGAAGATTTTAACATACAGCAATGGAGAATGGCTACGTATTTCCACGGTGGTGACAGCCACTGCCTGCACAGCCTTCTTCAGCAAGATGCACAGCAAACACAGCACTTGTCAGTGGATGCAATGTTATACCTAATGTTCCTCAGAGAGATATCGGGAGTCCCCATGACAGCAGAAGCACCATAACACCCCATGAGTAAGAATGCGCTTGGAACGCTCTAGGACAGTGTTTGTCAGGTTTTTTTTCCCTCCACCATATTAGAAAAGTCACAGAATGGTCAGGGTTGGAAGGGACCTCTAGAGATCATCTAGTCCAACCCCCAAAAAGGTCAGGATAATCACATCCACAACTTAGCAGGATTAGTGCTCCACATCTATCAGCACTGTTGCTTTTCCCCCTGCCTTAGTTACCGTCACTACTTCCAGTAAAGACACTATGCTGCACTGGAAAAACAGTTCTAAAAAGGAAGTAAATATTTTTAAATTTAAAGAGTTTTTGTTGGTTTCAGCTTCATAAAAAAAAAAAAAATAATTAAGCAACAGCAGGATACTGAAGCAACAAAAAGAAAATAGACAAGAACACGCAAGACTGGAGGCACTGCTTCATCAGCAGGAAGAGAAATACTCCTCCAGCTCTCTGGCTGTGCAACATCACGCTGCTAAAGACCTTGGGTAGGAAAAACTGCCTGTAATTATTGTGGTTTGCAAATCACTTTTTTCCAGTAATTGCTTCAGAATTTAAGAAATTCTGTGTGTCCTCAATTTTGGTCTTTGGTATAGTTGATGCAAGCAAAAGCAGCACAGCTCTAGGGTAACACTGATTTGGGGCCATTTTTGGCCATGTCTTTAAGTTCTGTGACCCCATAAAAGCAGATCTGTAAACAGTTGTCCAGACTATACATATTTCAAGGAAGTTTTCCTTTGAATTAGCTCTAATTTGGTCACACAGACAGCAAGGCCTTCATGGTCGAAGCATAATCAGGAGTGCTCCTGAAGTATGCCTTTGAGCTTAGCTTCATCCAAAAGGAATTCAATGAAGCGTTCAGAGAGCTCTGCAGTATAAACTAAAGGAGGGTAAGTGGGGAATGGAGAGTTCTGCCTCAGCAGTAACCTCCTGGTCCAAACTAACACACTGACTTGGATGCATATACTTCATTTTTGACTGATTGTACTGGAAAGCAATGCCTTGTCTTTATCCAAACATAGTGTTAACAAGTTGAAGTGTCTGCACCTTGACTCCACGGGAGATACGGGATAGTTCAAGTCTTCTGGTCTCTTGTCAGCCCAGAAACAGCACATGACAATGGAAAGATAAGCATTGTGTGCGGTGTGAACTTCTAATAGGAGCTGGATGGACGATCTTCATTAATTCTCCCAGTGCCAGTCTCAGGGGGTCTTTTTTTTTTTTTTTTTTTTTTCCAGTGACAGAACACACCTGGAGAACAAAATCGGCTTTGCTCCATCAGTCCTTTGGGAGTTATTAACATGCAGATAGGACCCAAGATATTAAAGAATACTAAGAAAAACGTCCAATCCTAAGTTGTTTTTTTTTGTTGATTTGTTTTTAAAAAAACTGAGCGAAGTAATGAATTGCACTTCCGTCTTGCCACAAGGTGAAAAAATTGAATCCAAATGTGAAAGCAGTTTAATGAGAGTGTGATTCATGCAATATTTCAGAACAATACATCATTGGGTTTATACATGTAATAAGGAAGACTAAAAACCTCAGCAAACAGCTCAAAGAAAAAGAACTTTCTGATGATGAAAATTTTCTATGCAACAAAATAGCAAAAGATTGCGGACACCTAACAAAAGAAATTGATCTTTTACAGTCTGAAATACCACAAGCCAGAAGGCAACTCGACAGAGTTTTTAAAGCAAGGT
The DNA here is from genome assembly GCF_965231255.1 of Vanellus vanellus. Classification (NCBI taxonomy): domain Eukaryota; kingdom Metazoa; phylum Chordata; class Aves; order Charadriiformes; family Charadriidae; genus Vanellus; species Vanellus vanellus. The sequence goes on along the minus strand of NC_138906.1, from coordinate 138,440,884 downwards.
CGTTCAGCCTGAGGGAGGGGCAGGGGACACTAGAAAAACATAGTTTGAATTGGTTTAGTTTGCTGGAAAACAAGAGAAATTGATCGCAAGTATGTGAGAAACTAGGCATGGATAAATCTTCAGAAAGTAATTTTTATTATTCTGAAAACAGATGTCTGAGCACAGTGATTTCTAAACAAGCTAGACCTGAGTAAAAGCAGACTTGTCCTTTGCATGGCGTCCGTGCCTATTCCCTCATTATTTCTTTCAAATCATGATGATCTGACACGGCTCATTTGTACTTTACTTAGATTTAACAACAATAGTAGCAAACTGATAAAGCTTAGGAGCAAAGTAGCTTATTAGCATTGGCAGCTTCGCCAGCAAACATCATAAAAAGGATTTAAATCAGAAATTGAATCCCCACCCCTTGCCTTTTAACCGATAACAGCAGAAGATACAGGACACCGATGAATCAATCGCATCATTCACCAACTCTGCTAAAACTGACAAGAAGCAACAATACAGACTTGACATAAAATCTGTCAATATTGAGCATGTCATCCCTATCACCTACATAATGTGTCATCTCTATTAAAAGGTAACAGGGAGCTCGGTATCAAACCCAAAAAGCTGAACATACACCACCTCTCACAACAGTTTACCAACTATCTGAAGTCTCAACAACCGCTCCACTCTTCCCCACACTATTTAAAGAGCACAAATTAAATAACAGCAAGCTCAAAATAACAACCCTCTCCCTGAAGAGAAAGTGGGACACCTGATGTACTTGCATTGTGTCCCTCAGCGGTGATGCTAAGGAGAAAACCCCACACTGCAGAGGATGAGCACTGCTTCTTGGCAGAAAGCAGACAAAGAAGGACACGGCCAAGCTTTCAGAAAAGCTTTTCACGTCACAGGGCTGGAGGGCAATGCCTTGTGCCTTCGCAGCTCGAGCTTTACCGATACCGTGATTTCTCCACGTCACCACATGCAGATCTGCTGCACTTCTCTAACACAACTGCATTCTGTACCACGCTTTATTCATAGTTACCGCTGTGCCCGCAGGCCCGCACTTCGGCAGGGAACCACCAGAGACTGCTTCGAGGCAAACTTGGTATTACATTAATATTAAACGCATTAGCAAGATATTGCTTTGGCCATCCTGAACGCAGAGAGGTCAAATGTTTAGGAACAACCTTTATTTTAGCACCTGAAAATCATTAAGCAGCCTTTTTTTTTTTTTTTTTGAAAGAATTTACTTGGAGTGTAAAAAAATAAAAAGTTTCAAACTGTGTGCTTACCATAGAAGCTAAAAAATGGTATGAGGAGTTTGATGTTTGATTTGATATAGGAAAAACCGCTGAGGGAGGTGGCGAGCGGCTGCATTTCAAAGTGAAACTCTGAGGTAGCCTCCTCACGGGAACAAAGGAAGGCAACCTGAGCTCAGGCTTGCTTATCTGAAGGAACAACTGCAAGATGAAAGACAAAGCCCTTGTTGCATGTGAAAAGGTACTGCATATTTTATCTTCTATATATCAATTGCATTAAATACTGACTACACGCGGGGTGTCAAATACTGGGGTGTCAAACACTGGATTCTCAAATGCTCACGTGGAGGCAGCTTAAAAAAAAAAAAAAAGTAAACGTTAAGTTGGGAATTTAAGTCAGTTTAAAACCAAAACCTGACCTTCACACGGCAACAACATGTTGCAGACTTAATGCTACACCATACTGACAAAGCTCTCACGTACTGTTAAAAGGGATGCGGTGTAAGCTCAGACTTGAAATATCTAAGCGCCCTAGCACAAAAGTTCAAATTCCAGCAGGGCTGACTCAGTCCTTCCGCCTTCCAAAGTACATAAATCTAATTCCATGCAGTTTTACTGTGAAAGGAATTCTTAAAAGCAGGGGTCCTCCTCCCTGCTGTGCTGAAGCCGAGGGTTCCCTCTCCTCTGATATTTTCCGTTGTTTCCGGCCATTCTTCATTAGAGAACTGACCGGCAGGCTCTATGTCAGGTCCAGCGACACGGTGGTTACTTGTTGATATTAAACATATTGCTTTGAGAGCCCAATACCAAGTTATAGAAATACAAATGACTTGCAGTAATTTACAGTTAGCAGTTCCAAATGCTGGCTACATAAAACACCCCGAACTACATGACCTAAAATGTTTTAAAAGAGTGGCATCAAATCCAGAATTAAAAGCTATTGTTTGTTTGCTTACAAATAAATTATTAAGTATTCTAGCATGCTAGCAATCTTCAGGATACACCGAATTTGCAAGCAATTTACAGTCAGTTGTTTGGCTGATGTCCATGATTCATTCACTTTAAATATTTACTGTAACTGTTCTACCTTCAGTAGGTGGGGGGAAAACCAATCACCTTAATTAACATCAGTAAAAGCAAGGCAGCATCACCCCCCCCCCCCCCAGCCCAGCAGAAGACACTTACGCTAAATAACATCATTATTCTTTTTCCATTGTTTAATTCTTAATTATTATGATTGCATTTAAGAAAAATCAAGTGTTTTGCAACTATCACCTCACGTTGAACAGACCCAGTTCTCACTAACTCCATTGGGAATCTTCCTACAGAACTCCTTTCCAGAGTTTGTGTGTCTCCAGCAAGGAAGGAAGTCCATGGATCTAGAGGGACAATCACTTCAGAGACAGCTAACAGAAGCAGAGAAAGGATAATTACCAGCTCAATTGAAGCATTCCAGCCTGTGAAGAGAAAAAGAGTATCTGGTGCAAGATAAACAGGTAGAAGTGTTTCTTAGAGAACAGTTGAGATTTCAGCTTGTGATGATAAAGAAATGAGTCATCATCCATCACAATGAATATACTCCAAGTTAAATCATTTGATGTGGTAACTTAAAACCACATTCAGTTTTAGATTCTTTTCTAAACCTACATCAAAGAGGAGGAACTTCCAATAATTCTCATTAAACGTCACAGATTTGCACAGGTACTCCAGTACTTAGGCTCCCAAATAGCATTTTTCTCAGTACTTCAGGAAAGCTTTATGAAGTATGTCAGCAAAAAGGAAAAAGAGACAATGATAGAACCCGGGAAAGACAGATATGGGGCAAAATAACCTCCCCGAGATTAGCCAGCGGGCCACGGCACACATAGACAACCAAGGGCTTTTAAGAAGCCATGTCAACCACTATTAAAGCAGTGCAAACAGTAACAACTGCAGTTAAAACCTGTGCAGCACTATAATGAGATTTTATTTTTATTAACTTAAATGGTGTATAGGCACCAAAATTACCATACCAGTTCAGACTTAGTAGTGGCCTCTTTGCACTACTATTCAGGTTTCAAAACTAAAACGCTTCGGTGGAAGGTGCAAGAAATTCCAAGGGAAAAGTCTGCTTCCAATACGAATATGTATATATATGCCTTTCTTGCAGATTAACAGTTGTTTTCCTCTATGAGCGTACAGTGGGCACCACTCCCCTTTCCACATCTTCCAGGCAGTAAAAAACATCATTCAAGGAGGAATCCAGGGCAGAATAATACCTTTCAACAGAAAGGGTTATTGACAATTTCTTTGTTAACATTACATATGCATATGCATTTCTAGAAAGTGAGTAGATCCTCTAAAGTTGTAAATTGTTAGAGGTATGACAGTAAAGATGACTTTGAGATTACAACTCCAATAGAACTGAAAAACTAAACACGGCAATGCTAATTTTTGCCAACTTAGCCAGAGTAGTGCTATATATCCCATGCAGTTTATAAACGTCTTGGCATATCAAGTCTCAGTAAGGTTTAAAAGCAAGCATCTTCCTAAATTCCAATTACTCAAGAGGTTGAAGATAAACTTTCCCACTCCCCCCTCTTTTCCAATTACCTTGGTTTCTGAGGAAGACAACAAAAATGCATGCATATTAATAACACATTTTTGAATGAACTGAACTAGTACCATGCCTCTACTGCATGAATTTGGGAAATAAATGCATTGAAGTGGTATAAACGCTTATACGATCAAAAAAAACCAACAACAAACCCTCTTCCATTTGATTTGAAAATAATTTAGGCTGTTTCTCAGCCTAAGTTCAGTATCTCTCAACAGTTAATCCTGTAGGTGTTTTCAAGTTAAAGGGCTAGAATGAGGCTGACTGCTTAAAAGGTTGATGTTCGGTCTATCCTTTAAAGGTCAGCATTTCTAGAGTTAAGGGTTTTACAGCAGCATCAACTCAACCGTACTGCAGAGATAAGCATCTTTTCCTGTCCTTGATGAATGCAGCTAGACTTCAGGCCCATTAAGAAAGCAGCTAGAGACCATTTCATTCAGCGCTGGCTTTTTTCATGACCCTCCTACAAACTCTCAGTTCATCTTCTACACCTGATTGCTGTCCCAAAGTTAATTAGATTGCTGAATTTTAACAAACATATTTCTTTCCCTGCTGTTCCTTTCTAGCTACAAAGTTAACGCTATTCTGTGGAACCTGGAGCTCTTTTCCCAACATACTTAGACAAAACATAACAACTTACATAAATTTAACAGGAAAACATCACGACTATATAGCACTTAATTAACAAGCTGAAAATATATTCAAATCTTGAAACAATTCTCTGAGAAACACCATTCAGATAATTTTAAAAGTAATGCAGAAGTTTGTTCAATGGCCTACAAGTTATTTTCCAGGCTCTCCCAAAACCAGAGCTATCGTCCCCCACAAGACAGCTTTCTTATGCGCTTTACCTACATATCAGATAGAAAGCTGTGCAGGGCCAGCTAACAGGAAAAGCTAAGCAGACAGAGGCCTCGCTCTTCACAAACCCCCAGTATCCAAGTCAACACGTGTACGCAAGCAGACTTGTCTATCCAGAATACAGAACCTAAAATTTTCTCTACCAGGCAAACAGAAAATTCTGACATTTTCAAATCCTTGAAAGAACTGACAAAGGGCTGACTATTTTTTAACTGAAGGAACCCACTTGTGCATAGCCTAGCGAAAATAGCACTCATTTAGGAAGATGGCGGAAACCAAAGGATCAGTTCAAACGCACATCCAGCATTATTCAGTGAAGAAGCTTTTGAGAAACCCAGGTGAAAGCACTTTTTCCAAATATCTCAGGTTGGTGGGGCTGGAAAGAGGGACCAAAACACCAAGGCAAAGATTTTGGGCACACACAGTACAACTGCATTTCTGAGGGATCCAATCCTTCTGGTACGCACCAGACTGTGTCTAGTGATCCCTAAAGTGATCTGCTCAATGTTAGGCTCAAGTTTGCCTAAAATCCAGTTTTAGGTGTACACATCTTATCTAGGATGCTGGTTTTTGGAAACTAGTTAAGGTGTTCTGCCTTATTATGAGTGAAGTTTAAAATACAACCTTAAAATAAATTCTGTTTTCTATAAATTCTATTCTATGTCAGAAGCAGAAATTAAGGCATTTGCAGCAAATGATTGTATGTTAACACTTATCCATCCAAAGAAATCTCTCTGTGTCTACTTACAGAGGGTGAGAAGGCAGGGCACAGATAAAAATAGATAGAATGAAATAGTTATTTTTTAGATTTATTTGCAGTATGGTAACTTAAAGACTGGTGCACATAGTATTAGAAGTCTTGAAATTATGTTTACATACCAATATATTAGAAATTACTTGTGTCTGTATTCTGAGGTGGCTAATCCAAATGAATTCAGGTAAGCAAAACATGTATAGCCTATTTTAAACATTCGCTTAAAATTGAAATAACGTTAAATACAAAGTACTTGTTAAGCCAATTTTATTTTCCAGTTTAAGTCATAAGATCCTTCTAGTATATTTTTACCTTTTTTCACATAAAAGTATTTAAAAAACCCATAGTGAAGTGTATGCGGGATCTTCAACATCTCAAAGGGTTCAGCTCAGCAATGCCCCTGCCCCTGGATTTAAAACCTGTATTTTCTTTATTACCAAAGACTTATCTTATTACAGGTTTGTTAAAGGATACTATATGAAAACCCAACTTATTTCTTTTTATCCATTGTGTCAATATTTAACCTTTACCATGCTGTGAAACACAGTAACGTGCTATTAAAACATATAAAAGACAAATCTCAGTTCTAAGGCGCAAACATTTATCAAATAAAAAATGGGTAACGAATTACATAGTGAAAAGGGATTCCAACAGAAGGGTGTATGGTAAAATATGTACAGAAAACTACTCAGTGGTACTACCTCTGCAGAGCCTGAACCACATTCTGGAGACACTGAACAAACTCAAAACTGGGGTTTTCTTGCATAGCTTCTTCATCAGAAGGTTGTCACCAAATAGTGCTAGAGAGAAATACAGTGAATTGCCCGAAATATTCAAGTAGCAAAGCAGAACTGTAACAACTCAAATCCAAAAGTCTTTTTCTTATCACATTGCATTCAACATTTTCTCCCTTTTCACTTTCTTTTGGCACAACGCATTTTTTGTGTTGGCGGTGGTGTCAATTATCTTGCTTACATTTCTCTTATTAATTTCCACAGCCATTTAAATACAACAAAGTACAAAAGAACAGCCAATAAGGTACAGTTCTTGCGAAGTGAATTCTGTAGCTGTGTGGAATCAGCAGACTACAGAAATATTTTGGAATAGGTGGAAGACTTGTGTTGCTGAGTGGAAAGAAGAGGAAAAGTCAAGCGAAACAAAACTTAAAGCAAGCAAACCAGAGAGATTGGCCTCATTAAAGAAAATCCTATTAAAAGCCTTACCAACTTAAAGCTAGGCAAAGCAAGCATCTTCTGCTAACAGCATTACTGCTGTGACCCACAACTAGAAGCCTACCACATGCCAGTGTGGCCCCAAACTTTTCTTCACCTGATAACACTTAATTCTTTTCAGAAGGAAGAGGGGAACGTAGTAACACCTGAAAACTGTGCACTTGCAGAAGTATATGCGTCTCAAAAAGTAACAGTGTATGCTACGGGGACCAGTAATTTCAACTCTTCTTTGGGTGCATCGCTGTGTTGATATCCAAGTGTCATTTCTGGCTTTCAAAACTGGTTTCACTTCAGAAAATGATTTTACTAGAAAATCTGTTTGCAAACTATGAAAATTTTCTACACAATTGAAAAAAAAAATTCCTGCAAGATGCATCTGACATTACAATTGAAAAATGCTTGCTATTGCATTGTAGTAACATTGGCATCAGACAGACGCTTTTTATGTTGTCTGTCTTCCTTGCATCACACCTACTTTGACAGGGACTTCTAATCAAAGTGAACTTACTTATTGATTTGATTTTGTCCTGTATCACAGTTCTCTGCTGGAAAGTGCTCTGTATGTTTATTTCTAAAAAATAACCGCCACTGCTTGAAGAGACCAGAAAGCAATCAAAAACCCACAGAAAGGGAGGAAATCCCAACATCTGAACTCTGAGTTTGTCTGTTTTTATAACATATATGATTCTTTTCATAAAACTACCCATGTGTGGCATTGCCCCACATAAGCAAATCTTAGACATTTGTTTTGAGAAGTATTTAATCAGAAGATAAAAAGAAAGACTGGATATCTTTGAATTTGATACGGAAGACAGTTTAAAGGCATTAGTATCTCTTCTTTTAAAAAGGAAAAAAACAAAACAAAAAAAAAAAAAACAAAACAGACAAACTAAAATTCACTGCCATGTTACTACAGCATAGCTCCGGCATTTCTTAAGAGGAAGACAATTTCTAGTGCAAACAGAAATCTCTTCCTACTTTTTATAACAGTAAAGAAGCTTGAACTGTCCCTTTTAAGGTAGTTCTTAGGAAATTTACTTTGATTGGGGAGCTCTAAATTAATAAAAGTAATATATTTTAAATAACTTCTGAATAAGCAGCTCAGAAAATCCAGACTGCAGATAGCATCCAAACAAATTCTTTTGGTTCTCCACTACAAGAACAGTGGATGTCCATTAAACTATTTCACACCATTTGCTAAAGAGCTAGTATCACATTTCAATAGTCATCCCTCTCCCTCCAGTCCTACCAAGGGCAATTACATGCAACTTCTAAAAGCAAGCAGTTAAGTATTACCAAGGAAACGATGATTGTCACAATGCAACAGAATATTAAGGCCAGTGAATAATAACTGAATATTTATAAATAACACTAATTTATATTAAAGCCTGCTTTTTCAAATATAATCAGAACAAAAGCACAACAATTCTGTAGTGTACGAAGTGTATATTTCAATTTACTGTATGCAGTCTAACAACAAATTTGGTCATAATTTACCAGATATACATAAATGATTTAAGTAGTAAAAGAAGACTCAGTTCCAAGAGAATAAGTTCATACCTTGAGGAAAAAAACCAAAACAAAACAAAAAAAAAGGAAAATACATTAAGAATGTAGAGCCAGGTCCAGTTTCTAAGCATTAAGTGAGCAGTATTCTAATAAAGCAGATTTAGGTGAATTTCAGATATATATATATTTATATATATAGACAGATCTACCAATTGTAAACTATGGTTTCAAAGGGGATAAATGGGATGGAAAAATCTTTATGCTATACTTACATATTCACAAAGCAGAACATTACTTTAACGTTTAAAATACTTTTTCATTCATATCATCTTTGCCCAACTAATTTCTACTTTGGACCCCACCAGAATTACACATTACTCATTTCAGTCTAGAACAATGAGAATAAGATGTATTCTTCAGTGTAAAAAAAGGCACCCACCCTCCCCACCCTCCCCCAAAAAACTAATCACCTGTTAGGTTTACAATGATGTGGAAACTACCAATGAAACAAGTGGATGATAAAAAAAAAAAAAAAAAGCATTTTAATTCCCATATAACTGTAGTTCAAACTTATTTCAGCTTCAATCAGCAAAAACAATGTCTTAACATTATGTTACTGTTCTACTGATGTAAAGGACAACAGTAAAGCTTGTCTCTTTAAATACATACCAACTTTGATCAGATGGAGCACCATTAAGATTCTGTCCGTCAAAGCATAGTTCAAAGTTACCCACACAACTAGCATAATTTAGTTACCTGATATAAAATAGGAAAAAATATAGTCATTTTAAAATTAAACAAAGCTGAAAAATATGGTGACCCTCAATTGGATTTTATACAGTACTGTCACACTGGCCTAGCTATGTGTCATGATAAATGCTCTGCATATTTACTCGTGACGTAATAGTACATCAGATGTATTGTTCCAATGATTGCCTGAATTCATTTGCCTTAGGCTAGACAACACAGAGGAGTTTAAGATGAAGGTGTAATGCCCTCCCCTCCCTATGAAAGAGGCCTGAAATCATTGGTACAATATTACAAGCTTAGGAAAAAAAAAAAACAAAACCAAAACAAACAAACAAACAAAAAAAAAAAAAACCAAAAACAAAAACCAAACCACATGGCTACAAAAATTCAAGTTTCAATGCCTCCTAGAAAATTTGAAATAAAGAGTTTAGGGAGCATATCATCCTGAAAAGTACACAAGTCAAAGAGCATTATTTTGCTTTGGACTTTCTGTTTTAAAAAAAAAAATAATCCAGCAAATTAAGTCAACAAGTTAAATGTAATTGGTTTATATTAAACACTAGCAACAACCCATTAAGTACAAAAGAATAAAAAATAGTTTGTGTTCATTTTAATGATAAACGATGGGCACAATAGCCTAGTGTCCAATTCACATCACATAAACTAGCCAAAAACCGGACAAGTAAGAAATTTATCAACCAAAACATTGTTTAATATGACACTTTCTCCATTCCTTGTATTTTTATTCTGTGGGACTGAGGTATACACCAGGGAAGTCAAGAAGTTTGAGAAGAGGGGGACCTTAGAGAAGGGAGGAAACATTATTACATCAGACGCCTTTTAGCATGACTATCTCTTTTGACTAAGTGGCAGAAGAGTTACACATGCTCTGATCAGTCTATTATTTTTGTCATTGGTCATTTCTTCTGCAAGATCATTACGGAACTGACGAATCAGTAACAACCTTCCTGAAAATTCAAAACTGTAAAGAAACAGACACTTAATTAATGCCATTATTAACTTCTCCAGTGCTTATCACCTATACCACCTGCCAGCATAGAGCCAAAAGTTTTAAAACCAAATTTCAATATGGTGTTGGCATTATCTGTGATGCATATTTAAATGATTGGCTTTCACCTATCAGAGTACGGGAGAGGTAAGGTTCGTATGGCAAAGACATGCTTGTGGAAACAAGAGCCACTAGCCCAAATTAGCTTCACTGACAAAGTACAAGTGGATTTGGGAAAGCTGTCTTTGTATTTCCATACCAAGTTGCAATTTTCTTCATTCATGTTAACAGATACATGAATGTGTAACGTAAGTACAGTTACTACTATGTCTGAATAGGACCCAAGTAGCTATATCCTATAAATAATAAAAAATACATTTTTCTTTTGATAACTGACTGTAGATGTGAGGACTCTGTATAATTCAACCAAATGGTTGTATGCTGTACAGTCCTGTGCAAATATCATAAAAAAATTAATAATCCTTTTTTGCTATAAGGCTTTGACCCTACATTTTTCACAGCAACATAACTACCATCCAGCCTGTACCATATTTCGCAAGCCTTCAGTCCAAAAATTCAAATAGTCAATCCATATAGTGTCCATTCATGGCACCCTGAAGTCATATGCTCTGTCAGTCATCTAAAGGCATACAAACTTCCCCAGATTCATCCCATCGAGACTGGTCATTCTGTTCTTCTACATCATCACCAAGCTCCTCATCACCTTCTCCCACTTCATTTTCCTCGTATTCTTCATCCCGAGGGAAATCTGTGTCCTGCACCTGGTCTGCTCCCTCTTGCCCTCCAGGTTGAGATTTATCTGCACAGTCTACACAAACTCCGTAACGACGCGATCCATGTCTTATTCCAACGCTGGCTGCTAGCATGAAAATCTTCTTACACACCATACATTTATACTTTTTATCCTTTTTATGCACCTACGGAAGAGAAATATTAACAGCTGAAATTATGCATATCAGGTTGCATTTGCGTATAGCACTATAAAACTATTAATAATTACTAATACAAAAAAAAAAAATCACTTTTTGAACTCTTCTGAAAGATACCTCAACACTGTTCAGAGAAAGAGAAGTACCAGAGATCCATTTTGACTACACAAGCTATTGCCCACAACCAAAGTACCTGCTGACTGTTCAGCAGGTAGCTGAATAGCTGCCTGTTCTGTAAGCAGCTGAGTGTTCATTTTCTGACTACTCAGTGTACAGAACAAGACTACGAAAGGCAATGAGAACAGCGTAAGCACTTCTGTTACACAAAGGATCATATCCCATGTAGTAAATTGCCTTTACTATTTTAAGTCCTAGAAACATTAAGAACAAGCAGTAGTTATTAATTCTGTGTGAATTCAAAGAGCAAGATCCTTCTTCCACGACACCTCCTTCCTGACACAACCAAACCCAACAATATCTTTCCAGGTTCCGTTGGTCAATTTTTTGTCCTGTATGTAGAGTGAGCTTGTGTGTAAAATTAGAAGGCTTTATTAACTTGACCAAACACAAATTTTAATTTTGAATTTGGGAGTATGTTCCTTGTACAAGTAACTGAATTCAGTAACCATGTGTTAGTTATAATCTTGCAAAAAATTACATTGAAGACTTCTTTCTTCGATCTGGTGTCCCCACAACAGATTACAACTATGTGCTTAAGTATCTCAGTTTAGGTCACATTGAAAAAGTTGCCATTTTAGATAAAAGAGAAACTACCACCCAGATGAGGGAAAAAACCCAAGGTCAACACACAAATAGCTAATTAAATCCTGCTGTATAATATGTACAGCTGATACTACATGTTTTTTCCTCAGCCTCTAGACTTGTTATGATAGCGTTTCACACAGAGGAGAACGTGAGGTGTTTGCTGAATGCAGAGGAAGGAGGGGAAGGGAAAAAAAAAAAATATGTGTTCCAACTCCATCAGGGAGAGCACACTTCAGCTAAAGCACAGGGCTGGGCTGGGCTCACTCTATAGCTGTTTTCACCCTGTCTGACTTCATCTCCTTTCCTGATAAAAAAAAAAAAGAATAAAATCTGCAGCTGCAAGACCCTGTCAGATACCGCAGCACAGAAACCTGAAGTCCCACTCTACTCTTCCTGGTAGGCCGACTACCACCCACTGTTGCTATCTTCTCTGGTGAACCACAAAGGAAGAAGTAGAGTAGCTGCTGGGACATGCTATACAGTATCACCACCAATGTGGTGATAATGACCTAACCTCCTCTGCCCAGCCACAGAGCTGCCTCGCACCATCACCACCTCCATCACTGCAGTCACCTACACACAATACAGAACAAAATGTCCTTCAGACTTGGTAACATCATCAGTACTCCTGTCCCTTCAGGCATCTAACCCTTCACCAGGTGGTACAGGAGGAGGAAGAAAGGCAGCAGTAGCAGGGTGGAAAGATGTGTATCTAAGATGAGAGAAGTCCAATGGAACACAAGAAAGATGCTGGTTCTAAAATTTACGGAGGAGATATTAACATATACCTTTCCTACCTGTAAAACATTTTAAGGAATACTTAAAATTACTGCAGTGGTCTTATAAGTATCTTCTATAATTATATCCTGATATGACTCAGGTTATTATTTACTTTTAATAATATCACTGGCTAACAGAAAGTCCATTTCATGATAGCCCAAGCTAAAAAGGAAACTTAGGACCACTTACACCAAAAGCTCTTTTCTGCATCTGCATTAAAACTTGGAAGCTCACAACCACTTTTTCTACTCACTGAGGAACAAAAGGTCAACTGTGAGGATGCTATGGAGACTTATGGAACACCTTAATGAGGGAGCAAGGTGGTCCACTGATTCTTAATGGTTTGAGGAAAGCTACCAAAATGGAGAAGTGCAATTTACCCCATTCCATGTGCTAACCTATTTTGAGTATCTGCAAAACATGTTGCAAAATTAGTTGGGTTTTTTTTTGTTTGTTTTTGGTTGGTTGTTGGTTTGTTGTTTTTTTTTTAATCACAACCTGGAAAAATGTTATTATGTTCTCACCACCAATATGATCTTGCTTTTATTACTCCACTAAAACATACCTTGGATTTTATACAGTAAATATAATGAAGTCTTAGTTGCCTTACAGACTAGATACAAAGTACCTGCAAAATACCCAAGATGGAGAGTATTTTCTCTGGATCCTCAGATAAACAGAACTCAAGTCAAATCCCAAGTTATGCAACATGCATAGGACAGGGTAAGCTCAACTGCTGATTATGGTATTGATAGAAGGCAAGTCAGAAGGTTTACTTTCTGCATCTCAGATATTTTTCATTCTTTCCTAAATCTCAAAGCAGATACTATACTATAGCTTTGTCTAGTTGTGAAATAAGTATTTCAGAACTACCCCAAGATATTGTGCAATTGCTGATTAACAGGGTGTCCTCACAGAAAATGGTGACACAGCATTATAGAACAAGAAGATGTGCTATTCTATTGCAGTAACACTAAGCCAAAATTCCCTTTCATTATCTACAGAATACTTACATATACTGCTTCTCTTCATCACATTACTTTCAAAAATCACCTTGAAATGATCTCTATAAGATTCCAGCAACTGTCTTAATTGATACTGCATTTTTTCATTAAGAGTGTAAGAGGTATAGTTATCACAAAGAGATGTTTATCTTCATCCGTTTTAGATTAAGATAAAAGAATTTACATTATGGCAAATCAGAGAACAGTGTTTCTCCCAACTACCAAAACATCTGAAAAACCCCACTCACATGTGCGTACATACACACACACACTTGAGGTTACCTACCAAGGAATGTCTCTTTACATGCTCTCTTCGAGTAAACAGCTTCCCACAGATGTCACAACTGAAAGATCTCACGCCTGTGTGAATGAGCAAGTGTCTCTTTAGTGTTCTTCTGTATTTGGCTACATAATTACAGTGTGGACACTTCAACTTGTTCATGATTAATGCAGAGGAATCACCTACAAGAAAATAAGCCATCAGGAAAAAAGATGATGAAACACAAAAAACTATTTCAATGTGTTCTGCCCGGTGCACAAAAATAAATAGGTGCCAACACAATAAAGCACCCACATGACTTTTCATCAGCCAAATGAGGACAATGCCTGCCTACAGAAACTGCAAATACTGGTAGGTTCTGCATGTATGATCTTGCTAGAAAAATACCTACTTGTAACCATGGAACTTTTACTACAGAAGTACAGATCAATTCTTTGAAAAGTCTTATTTCACGAATCAGAGTCAGTTAGCTACAAGTTAGCAGCATTCTATTTTCTAGAGGTCATCTATACCCAAAACCACTTTATTATGGATTAGAAACCCTCTAGCTCTGCGGCATTTAGACAGTTAGAACCTTTTCTCCTGGTATTCTATTTAGAATTATGTGCAGAAACTGCCTGCCAAGATCTCGTTCTACAGATAAATAGGAAAAGAAACGGTAACTAGGCAAGAACGAATATTGACAAAAGGAGTAGGATAGTAAGAGTTGGAATAATTCTGAAATAGCTAAAAAGGGAAGTTATTGATTCAGATCTTAGCTATTCTCTACTCAAAGTCCATGTTGGTCTAACAGTACAAAAAATAGAGAGCAGAAAAAAAAAATCTGGAAACAGCAATATCCCACTTCTTCCTTATGATGGAAGAGAGCTATTTACATATCCTTGGACTAAGGATAACATAGCTTGCTCAAAGGATACGTGCAAAACAGGTTTACTACAACTGCCTATTACTGTGTGAAATAGAAAAGCACAGGATGCTGTGACAGCTATGAAGACTGCCACAGGAATACAAGGGTTATTTTGAGAATAGGGTACTGACTCAACTTACTATAGATGAGATAATTTATGAACATGATTGTAACTGTCTAGAAGCACCCAAAAAGCACTGGCTAAGGCTACAGGATTATATGCACACAAGTTTCTAATGCCCATACCAGTAGGATGAAAGCAAAAATAATTGTGTGTTACGTGCATGGGCCAGCATGTCTATATCCAAGATGCCTCCTCCTACCTTCAAAATCCATCATAACATGGGAGTTAATTTTTGCCGATATTCAAAAGTTTGCCTCAGTATATCAAAACACTCATGCAAGCTGCATGTCAACATGCCACGTAATGGCTTACATGTAGAAAAATAAGTTTAAAAAAGGTTTTAAATTGCAGTCTTATACACATCAAAAGGGGTATGACAGACAGGCAGGCATCTGGGCTGTCAGATAAATGGGAATTTAATGGTTTAAGAACAGGCAGACCTCCTAAGACCAGAGGTTCTAATCCCTCGCCTGCTAGTGAATTTCACCTTCTGATGACCCAATTTCTTCCACTGTAAAATCCAAAATATTTAAAGTAAACCATAAGCCACATCCCAGTAATACCTTAAAGTTACAGAGAAGAGGTAGGCATTACTATTACCCAGTTCTTAAGATCCTCTTTTTACTGAAGAGTTTATATATTTTAAGGATCTAGCAATAATTGTTTTAGATGTGGTGGGTTTTTTGCTGTTTTCAGACAGAAGAATAATTACAGATAATTGCTCACTTGAACTATTAAGAAAGGCATGCAAGCTGTGGAAGGGCAGGTTATATAACATGGGTTTGGCTGCAGAGTGCTTTAGTTATAGCTGCATTGAATTTAAAACCTGTATTGCAATTAAGTTTGGGGTTTTTTTTAATAGCAAGAAGTATGCTCCGAGATCTACTTTTAAAATTATACTTAACTTTGTATCCTCATCATCCAAGTGTTCAATTTCAAAGCCCAGTTATCTGTAGTTACCTTACTAAGCTTTTCCCCCCTTGCATTACATCATTAAAAAACTCAAGTATCTTCATATTCAGGCACAATACAAGAGCTGATATAAATAATGTTCTGCTTTTACTTTTCCATACATTTGAATCCCTTTTTCTCCTTCCAAGGAAGTACTCCTATATACATTAACCAGAAAGGCAAATGATATGGAAGATGATTACGTGAACACTAAATCTCTAAACAAATAACCAAATATTACCAGCAGTGACACAGAAGGCAAAGAAGCCCTATCAGAGACAAAAAACAACCTCCTCTCCATCAGATATACTTGCCATTTTCCCAAGCTTCTTTTGGCCAAGATTCTGGTAGCAGTCCGTACTTGAAGTCACTCGAAGTACCCGGCAGCAGTCCATACTTGAAGTCACTTGAAGTACCCGGCAGCAGTCCATACTTGAAGTCACTCGAAGTACCCGGCAGCAATCCATACTTGAAGTCACTTGAAGTACCTATTACAGACATAGCCTTACTTTAGCTTCCTGGGTTTTAATCAGTCATGTTGTTGAGCAAAATATATATCCTTTTTAAACTATGACAAAGAAGTTTCAAACCTTAAAATAGTAATTACAATCTTCTCTCACATAATCTTCAAAATTGAAATGAAGAAATAACTGCATTTCTATTGTCTATGAAATTAGACCTTTGAACTATTCTCCACAGCACCATTTCTTTGCCCCATCCTGAGAAAAATTCAAAGCCTTGTTCATACTACAGGAACTTTTATGGTAAGGATATTTATTCCCTCACTATCATCATGACAGGGCTAAAAGCTTTCCACTGGATTGATTCTCTTTACAACTGCTTTGTGCAGTTACTTCACCTGGTCTACCACAGGCAGTCTAGCTGGTACAAAAGTAAACGTTTTCTACTGGAGGTGAGATTTTCTTTATTGCCTTAAAATATCTCAGTGGTATATAACATGCTTTAAGTACCTTTGTTTATATAAAGTATCCTACAGGTATGTCTAAATTCTTTTTTGAATAATCATCTCCATTACTCTGTAACCACATCAGTTCAAGAGACCATAACTACTTGGAATCTACCAGCTTAAAAGACTAGTTTGCATATTTACATTTGGTCTTTAGACAAGCTCTTCATGCAGTTTACGTGGTCTCTGTAGATTTTTTTCCTCTTTAAAAAAAAAAAAAAAATTATTCAGAAGTGAACAGTGCCTTAAAAAGAAAAAGATCCCTGCTTGCTTAATTCTATACTTTTGTAACAAATAAGAATTGCATGAGTGAATATGCAATCACTGTTACACAGGACAGAGAAGACAACTATAAATAGTACACAAGCAAGCTGCACTAGGCATTTGACAAAATCATATTTGTGGGGCAAAGACTTTTCTGGCAAGAGTGCAAATCAATCTTTCCCCCAATTCCCAAGACGAGTTTGCTGGAAAACATGAACTCATAAATCCATTACTTTCCTCACAGGCACACAGTTGTTAAGTAAACAAACCGCAGTGGAAACTGGCAGATTTCCTTTTATTTGTCTGGATGGTGCTCAGGTCCTCACACTGGATTCCCAATGTCACTGTTGAGAAAAGTCTTGAGAAGGGCTTCATCGCAAATAGATACATTTTTACTTTCAAGCCTGAGACTGTACACTTGAATAGTCCAAAGACTTTCTCCTTTGTCCCTACACTGCTCGTTCTAAGGATTTTTCCAGGAAAGGAAATTCTCTTAGTGTAAACTAGAACTTCATGCAGCTAGTGGTAAGCTGCATGCTGAAACACAACTTTCAGTTTCACTGGAAAAAAAGGACAGATTACAAATCCTCACAGCATTAGACATATACAGTAGTTTCATTTACTGCTCAGGCATTGGTACAGTTGGCAGCAGTGGTTTCATCTGCAACATAAGACAACAGTTCAAAAGGAAATCAATTAACAAATAGGAAGCTTATAACTCTATCCTATCTGTTAGACAATGGCAAATTGTCAAATAAGCAAAGCTGGATCACAACTGCTCAAACTCGGTATTCCGTCAGAGCTTTTAAAAAGCAGAGCTTGAGTGGACAAAGGAAGAGCTAAAATACTGGGATTTCTCATCCACCTAGCTATTTTGGTATAGAAAGAAAGAAGGGGGAGGGGAAGGGCATAAATCTCCCTTTTCCTTTAAGGAACAAAGTAGTGAGGAAAATATATATTTTTTTTTTTTTAATTACTGACTCTAATAGCTGTTGTTATGTCCAAAAGAGGCAAGAACTCCTTACACTAATTTAGGACTATGGACTCCAGCAATGGCATCTCACAACTGCTCAAGGAATAGAACACAGATACCCTATAGGCATGCCAAAAACACATTCCTTTGAGGTGAGCAGTAAAACTTCCTTCTGTAATACACAAGAAAGGATTAGTGAGGAAGCAGTGTTGTACAGTTCTGGGCAAGAGCAAAAATGACTTGACCTCAAGGTTAAAAGCCTCCAAACTAAAGCTTCAGGATCTAGCAGAGAAAGAAATAAAACAACTTTTATAATCCTTTTAAAATCTTAGACCTTTTCTTTACAGGTTTTCCCCCTCTAATAGAACTGTCCTGTCTCTAGTTGACCAGTGAAAGATCAGTGATCAAAATATTTTAAACATGTTTTATCCCCTTTATGGGAGGAATATCTAAGATCAACAGACCAAGCCTATACTGCTCACAAATGTGACATATGCCGTGTATAGGCAATATTGCATGGCTTCCTTCAAAATAAGCATACTTCAAAGACAGACTCTAAGAGCTGTACCAAGCTGAGCATTATTTGTAACACTGTCACTTCGACAGTTCTTCTGGATCTAAGAGAACACAAGCTGAATTTCATTAGGAATATTTACTTATGCTCACAGCTGGTATTGAAGTTTGAGGGAAGTTAGCAGCACAAATCCCTGCATAGGTCTAGATCTTAGCACACGACTCAGCAGAAAGCCAAATAGACTTAAGAGTTGTAGTCTAGTGTAGATAATAGCTACTAAATCTTTCTACCTCCAATTTAAAGAGAGGACCTGCTATAACATGAAAGAGCACTGGCACAGATACCACAAGAGATAAGAGGTTGCTACAGACACTTCAGTCTCTGCACAGTACAGGACTAAGTAGATCATAATTAAACCTAATGCTTATTCTTAGAATAATTCGTGACCTAGAAAACCTGCTTTCTAGATTAAGCACACACACAATGTGCTCAAAACAAAACAACAAAGTAATTTTTAATGTCTAACAGCTCATCCATACAGGAAAGACATGAATTACATATAGACTGGGAACTTGAAGTGCAATACGTAGCCTCTACTAGTTTCCCCAGGTGGACATATAGCCTACAGTCAGATAAGCTTCTGACTGTAACTGAGCCAAGTATAAGATGTTATGGACCCCTCTGGCTCGTAACATCTTCTCCCATTCTTCCTCTTACCCAGGCTACTGCCCCCTGAAACCTGATTGTAAAACTGCAGATAAAATCATCATCTAGCCTGTTCCTGTCAACTTAAGCCCAGATGATTTTGATGGGAGACTGAAAGCAATTACATATGCAGTTGTACCGGTAGACTGGGGGTGGGGGTGCAAAGCGGGAAATATAGACAGCATTAAGATCTTTTAAACAAAACAAAAAAAAGAGGGTAATCAGAAGCAATAGTGTTCTGTATATACAGACCAGGTCATCTGACCACAACTTTTCTCTGATCTAAGGATACCTTTTTACAGTTTAGTTGATGACTAAAAGAGGCACGTAATAATTCAAATACCAATTAGCCTCCAACAGCTACCCATTCTTCTACCTGCACGGAGAAGAGGTTTCTATCAGTAACCCGATCTTAAAAAAAAAACAAACAACCAAACAAACAAAAAAAAACCACAAACCAACCCAAAATAATAAAAATAGAACAGAACACAAATAAGCTGATTAACTATCAGTACTAAAATTCTCAAGATGTCAATTTAAGCAGACAGTCCAAAATACAATGAAGTGATTGTGGAGGCTTTACACAACTAACAAAAACTTTATGAAAGGATTTTATGTTCTACTGTGTTTGTTCTGACAAAAAAGGATAACCTGAAGCCAGACATGCTGATTTTCAGTTTTAAAGGCAAGAGCCAGGCGAGTATCACCAGAAAGAGAGAATGCATCTGTGTGGAAACATCCTCAGTTTGACAAGTTTTGCTCTTTTACCGTAAACAGAAATATGCTGATTTTTTTTGAAAGAAAAGGAGACATTACTGAGTAGGGGATGATCAAGGAGATTAATGAGAAGATCAACGATAAAAAGGCATCGAACAGGTCATTATAGAAAGGGATATGGACACAGGGTGCGCTGAGGGAGAAGATAGAAAACTTTGCATTAAATAATTGTCTGTAATAAACTTCACTTCTGTTTTCTTTATACATATTGCCACTAAAAACAGTGCCAAAAGAAGAGAAAAAGGAATACTACTATTTTTCCACTAGGTTTTCTGACATTGACTGCTCATTCAGATCAATTAAAAAAGACAGAAAGTAGACAGGATAAGCGATTAGGCCATAGCTTTCAAGGATTGTAAAGAGAGCAGTGGTAATCTACTGATACAATCTGGATTGCTAATAGAGAGCTGGATTTGTTGCTTGTTAGATAACATGACAGAAAAAACAGCACTGCCAAGACTGACATACTGGGAAAGAAAATATATTGTACTCCATTTGTTCCCAGAGCATTACTCACATCTTTAACCTTGCTTCTGAAAAGGGGTCAAAGCATATTACTTCTCAACTGCTTCTTGCAACAGAAGGCTCAGACAAACTTAAAACATTTTGCCAATGCAATCTTACTCATACTCTATGTACTGCTCCCTATTGCTCTCAATGTTTACTATTTCTCATTCATGAAAAAAAAAAAAGTTTACTGCCTAGACTATGGAGGCAGATCTATCACCAACTAACCCTGCCAGATGACCATCAATTGATGCCAAATGTATCAGCCACTTGCTTTTTCAACTTGCTTATCATATATTCCCTGAAAAATTCCCAAGAAAGGGGTGCCACTCACATCAGAAGGCTATTTTGCTCATCTTTCCCCACAAAGGGTACATCAGTGAAACAGAAGACAGTAAGAACTTTCCTCACCCAGATCATTCATTTGTGGGGGACTTACTGTTCTCAGGGACTGTCACAGATTCAAACAAAAACTTAGGTCTGAAGGGACCTCTGAAGGTCACCTAGTTCAACCTCCTACTCACAGCAGGGCTAACTTCAAAGCTGGACTGTATGTTGCTTTGGACCCTGCCAAGTTTTAAATATCTACAAGAATGGGAGATTCCACAAACCCCTCTAAGCAATCTGTTCCAACACAACTGCTCTCATAGTCAACAGTTTTCTTCATGTAGAGCTGGAATTTCCTTAGCTGCAACTTGTGACAACTGACTCCTGCCCTTTCACCGTGCACCTCTACAAAGCACCCAGGGTTGTTTTCTCTATAATCCCCTTAAGGTAGAAGAAGACAGAAGGTAGATCCCTCAGCCTTCTCCATATTAAATAAATTTAGTTTATCAGCCTCTCCTTGAACAACATGTTCACTGTCCCCATAACCACTTTAGTGCTCCTCCACCTTGCTAGCATCTTTCTTGTAATGGGCTGCCCTAAACTGGGCACAGGATTTCAAATGTGATCTTGCCAGTACAGAGTACAGAGATATTATTATCACTTCCCTCAGCCTGCTGGCTAATGCCACCACTTTGCCTTCTTGCTAATATCACCACTATGAAGCCAGCCTTCACTGCTCCTAGGATGCACTACTGACTTATGTTCAGTTTGCTGTTCACAAGGACCCCGTGGTTCTTTTCTGTAGAGTTACTACACAGCCACTCAGTGCTCAGCTTGTACCGATGCACAGGGTTGTTACTTCCAGATGCAGGACTTGACATTTGTCTTTGCACAGCATCTTGGGGGTTCCTGTTGGCCAATTCTTGGAGCTTGTTGAGATCCATTTGAACAACAGCCCAGCCTTGCCCTCTAAGCCTATCAACTGTTCCCACTGATTGATATAATCTGCAAACCTCCTGAGAGCATCTTCTGCCCTCACTATCCTGATCACTGATGAAGATGTTAAACAGCATGTGACTCAGTAAGGTATTTTCAGGAAAACAGCCCCTTGTGACTTCACTGCCAAGAAAATATCTTCATCCATAAGCTTCTGGACTATGTTGTGAGCTCAATGGCCAGAGCATAAACACTGCAAACAAGTCAATTTAAGGATGTACCTCAAGAGCTTTCTCTAATAAAGTATTCAAGAGATAACTCAAAGATTTATAATGTAAACACTTCACATCCCCTTTTCATCAAGTCTTATATTTAAAGTGTTAATGTAAGCAGGACTTTCAAGGAGATACACACCTGAAAAGCTGCATGAAACTCATAGAAACTGACTGACATATAGGAATAAGATCCTTCGATACAGTAAAAAACACCAACCGTTCCAGGTACTCTGGTAACTGAATTAGATGTCTTGGCATTACGTTCTGCTCCTATTTGCTTGCTAACTCTTTGAAAAAGTGACTACAGAACAAATCCAAGGAAGTGAGTTTGTCTTGTCCTGAAAGCTGCCAGTTTCTCCCTAATGAAGGCATAAAAAAAGCATCCAAGGAAAAAAAAAAAGAAAATTAAGTTCATTCCCATCTTAACCCTAATACAAGGGTTATCTACACAGTAAAGCCATTAGTTTCTTTCTGCATCAGCATTAGAGAACTGCTATTGCTACCATTTTACCAGCTACATGTTGTAGCCTGCAAACATATTTTCTTAAAGGGAGAATTAAATGTCAGCTTGAGGGGCGGAAAATAGAAGTATCACCACACATCATGATCAAAGACCACTGATGTCACTGTAGTTGAGACAAACACACCAAGGGCTGATATGGGTCTTCATTTATATTTATTCTTACGTAAAGACATACACTCAAATACCGCTGCTGTGTAGAGACTGTTTTGGCCCAAACAACTTTTTATGCTGAAACAGTTGAAAGGAAAGGCTAAGGAGATCTTTACTTCATGTTACTTCTCTAATTGCAGGCAGTCTTAGAAGCAGTAGCATAGTTGACCGAAACCCTTATGCTGAACTGGCATCTCAGTATCATTCATTCCTGACTTACTTTGTCAAAGCCTAACTTTGTCCAAGAATACCAAGGGATTTTGTCTTTACACTGGGCTTTGAAGAAAAGTAAGGTACAAGATAGAGATGCAAATCTATAAAAATACCAAAACAAGAAATAAAAAACCCAACCCTTCCAAAAAAAAAAAAAACAACAACAACAAAACAACAACCACCAACAACCAAAAAAAAACCACAAAAAAAACTCCCACAAAACCCAAACCCCAGATATTTCCTTGGGAACTCTGCATAATATAATCTGGGAGTACCTTGCAAACTAAGCATGGCAGAGTGGTGTCATGCTCTCCTTACAAAATAAGATGCAATATTACAACCTAAAGAAAGGGAATAAACTCAAGTCACAAGCAAGCAAACGTGTAAAGGACTGGAACTTTTACGCAGCTCATACTTTTCATACACAGGACCTGACCATGAAAGACAACTGCTACTTAACAAAGGTGGGGTTTTTCCAGCTTTAAAGATCATGTTTTTAAAAATGTCCCCTCAACACCCCAGGAACCCTGGGAATACCAGAAGTGACTGAAGTTCTGCAATTGTGGCTCCATTTTTACAGTAAAAATGACAACTCTGATCTTGCTAACTCCCCTCTCCACTGCTCCCAGTATAACAGGATGAAGCTTGTAACTAACAAAGCTGCACCAATGAAGGCTAGTGGTTAAAGTGAAATTGTCTGCTAAAGCTGTATTCCTACCAAGGCCTGTGTACTACAAGTAATACAATGAGCTTTAGGGTAAACGCACAGTGTAAGCTCACTATGTTATAGTATTCCACACTTAGTATAAACTTTCTACACTATGAAAAGATTTCTGGTTGGATATATTTACTGATACCTGCCAGAAACTGGCAGAAGTAAGAAGTGCTGCCTGCCTCTCTCCTCCACCCCAAAAAACAACTCCAAGTTCTGTACAGAACGTACACAGAATGTGTCCAGAATGTACACAGAGAATAAATAGTTGGGCAGCAAGCAAAACAACTCAGCAAGGACAAAGCACCTGAAAAAGAGAGGCTGAAGGAACCATCTTTTAGTTAAACTACATGCCACTTAAAACCTATTCTACTCACCTACCAACACTGAGGATGACTTATCCCTTCCCTCAAATTTAAAAAACAAACAAACAAAAAAAACCCCAAACCACACAACACACTAAGATTTGTAAACCCAGAGTAGCTGAACAGCAATTGATCAATTATACTTCCATAAGCTCTTACATGACAAACGAATAGGCCTACCAACACGGTAAACCTACAGGTTAAATAAGAAACCTAACATTGTTTTTCTTGTACCATATTTCAGAGAAGGCATAAAGGACACTTAAAGTCCTTTAGCAGCCTTTTAACTTCATAAATATCATATGGGAATGGAGAGGCATGTGAAGACAAGCATGTAGGAGATAAGGAAGCTGTGGATAAAAACAAGACTTCACTTTCTAAGGTAATTACTATCTGGAAAAAAAGCTTTTTAAAGGAAGTTGTATTCTAATCTTCATGATAGTTTAAAGAAGTCCCACACTAGTCTGAAAAATCACCTACCATCCAAAAGGATCTGAAACATCTGGACAAAAAAACACTTTCACTGCTCAGCATGTGATCAAATTAATTAGATCTGACTTACCGAGCTACATCTTTGAGATGTAGAAGAAAACCAGCTGAAGGTCTGCAGACACCATATAACCTTCCTTCCCCAACCCATCTACCTTGCTTGCTTTTTTTTTAAAAACAAACAAACAAACCAACCAACCACAAACCAAAACCAAAACCAAAATCAAACCACCACAACAGTAATAAGGCAGAACATTGCTTGAAATTGCAAAGTCAGTGGTTGACCATACCACGACAATGTGAGGATCTACTCTCTCTTTGGGATCATCCTTGGGAGATGTAAATTTAACGAATGGGGAAGAGGTTGACCCTCGCGTGTTGTACTCTCTTTAGATGACTTCTAAAAACCTAGGGGGCCTTCAAGACCAAGTTACATAGGGAATGGGGCAAATAAAGAGGTTATGTGTCCATTAAGCAATTTAAATCTTTCAGTCTGGGCATCAGCTAGAGATCTGAGGAAGATCTGATTGAGAGACATAGTACCATGGAAAAGTAGGAAAAAAAGCTCAATTTTCTTATACTACTTTTTTTTTTATTTATTTTATTTATTATTCAGACAGTCAAGTGGGGTTTATCCCTACAAGAAATATATACACGTCCAGATAAGTCCATCAGTTTTGATTTCTTGAAATACAAAGTTACCTTTCTTTATTCTAACATCCTGATCTAGTTGTGATACGTTGCTCCCTCATGCCATGAGGAAAATTGTGACCAGCACTACATTTTTTGTAAGTAGGTTTAGCTGCTGCTTGTATCCTTCTGAAAAGTAGTTGCTTCTAAAGCAAGCTGAAGTAAATTCCTTAAGAACTCCCTACAAAGTCATTCAGGAACCCTCTTGTTCCACAAAAGGTCTGTTTTCATCCTGTCCATGTTACCCTTTCCCTCAGCCCCACCCCCACCACAATATACGATACAGCATTATCTAGCCTGAAAATCATGGTAACGAGTAATCCAGTGGTAATTTCACAAGCTATTGGGATATTACATACAAGTCTCCTTAAGAATCCACACGGTCAGCTCTGGAAAGCATAAGCAATACTTCACAGTTGTGTTCTGAAGCCTGAGGATAGGACATTCGTACTCAAAAGAACAGGCCCAAATGGAAAACCATTTCAAGAAGTGATAAAAATGTATAAAAAAAACCCCTATGAACAGGCACTAAGAATATGATGAATTAGAATCACTGAGCTTTTATGAACTGGAAAAACTGACAGATGCTGACTGATTGCACTGTTATTTTCACCATGGTAAATGGTTAATTGTAGGATGCACCCCGACTGTAAACAGTAAAGACATTTTTTATCAGATTATCAACTAGAAGAGAAAATATTAAGATAGGTGGTAACACTCAGTGTGAAGAAACACAGCTATTTTAATTAATATAGCTAAAATTGGAGAATGCTTGAAAGCTTCAGTAAAATTAGGTAAATGAAGTAAAACAGTATATGCGATTTAAAATCCATCTCAACTTAATGGACTTTTTTTGAAGCTCAAAGTGCTACTTTTTTACAGGGAAGGTGTTAAATATAAACTCACTGGCAATGCAGGGTGAGAGGAAAGAAGAGCTGACATATCCTTATGGATACCTGTAGAAAAACTCATTCAGCAAGGAACAGTTTAGCATTTTTGCTTTACTGCTACAAAAGGGGTAGCAGATACTTCAGAAATCTTTTACTGTTGATTACCTAATACTTACCTGGCAGTACCCAACTGGAAAGTCCATTTACTATAGAACTTAAGGGAGTGGCTTTTGGGGTAAATTTTTGTAGTGCGAGCAGTGTTCTTAAATAGGCTTCCCTTCCACCATATCTAGGGTATTTTGTTCCCGTCACAAGACCACCAGATAACCCAAAACCATAATCAAGGACACAACAAGTCACTTTGCATGTAAACGGACATCTCATAACTGCAACTGGTGTTGGTTATCCCCATCAGCACAAAGCGTAATAGCAGAAGCTCACTGTTTCCCTTTTAGCAACTAAAGGGACAACACACTCCTTAGCTTTCATCATAAAATTTTACTATTCTTTCTTTTTCTTCTCACAGTATTGTGTTATCTATCTATCTATTCCAAAAGACCTTTTCTTATGCATTTTTAACTCTCCCAGTGCCTATTATTTTTGGTAGGTTTTTATGTCCACAAGAAATTTAATCCACAACTAAAAAGTTACCGTATAACCCACGGGTTACTCTACAACTCATTCTTGTCATTCTTCCAATTCTCCACTCCTCCCCCTTCCTCCTCCCTCTTGCACCTTTTCTTGGGTGTAGAGGGAACAATTGAAAGAGTGTTTAAACGTGGAATCTACCTGCAGATGAAAGAAAAAGCTAGCCAGCAGTAGAGGAGAAAGAACACTGAACGCTGAAGCACAAACTACGAGTGAAAGTAAGCAATATCAAGCCCTATTTCCAATATCTCTTCTTGTTTCAAACAATGTGCATGCGTGTAAGAACTTCTTAAAGGAAAAGGTCATCTTAAAAATATATTAGATACGGCTTCCAAAATAGTTCTAACACTGACAGAAAATGTAATTATTTACCTGGGAGCACTTACGTTGTGCTCTGAAAGTACCAAGGAGATCATTAGTTGACACTATTTTATAGTTCAGTAAAATACACTGCCCCCTGCAAACACAGAACTTTCGCAGGAACCACAGCACAAATTCAGTGTGCCCCTAGCCTCTAGTACAGCTCTTTTCATCAAGATATTGCATGGATGTATTTTGTAATTTAATTCTTTAGCAAAATGTGTTACTGGAAACCTTGGTGCTTCTGTCCAAAAAAAATGAACAAGGACTAAACTTGTTTAATCATTACTGCACTGCCCATACCCTCCACTATTTCTTCATGAAAGATCCACAGCACATATTCAAATTCTGCAGAATGAAAACAAGTGTTTATTTCTGTTGCTGGGGACATGATTGAGTAGACATATTCTCTGTGGTATTTCCAACAGTAAAAGAGATTGAATATCTATCCCATATAAATCAGAAATAAAAATTGCATGCTAAATCTTGTCAGAAATTTATTTTTGTGCAATTAATATGTATACACATCCTCAGTTACTGCTCCAGACCCCCTGCTGCTCTTTTTCATGCTGCTGCAACTAAGTATGTATTCGCAAGTACTGTAGCCCAGCACAGGCAGCTTTGTTGTGTGGGTGCTGAGGACTCAACATCCCCACTATACACATCTAAAGGTGCTTTACTTAAGGCTAGATCCAACCTGGTGCTGTGGACCCAAGGCCTGTTAGCAGTTGGCACACAACAGGCATGTTTCTGAAACACAGCTTCTATTTTCATTGCAGCCAGGAAAAAACCCTGTGCAGGCTAAGAGAGCTTAGAGAGGAAGAGAAGATGAGGAAATTCACTTTACAAGTGCACACTCCCAAGTTGAACGGCAAAGCTGAAGTAGACCTACCCACTGAGTTCAGAGACGAAGACTAAACAACCCCCCTGAAGCATTTACAGAATGAGCATTAGCTCCTCATCACTGCTGCTTCTCCAGAGCTGCTCCCATTGTGCCACCCTACCTGCAAACCATATGGATGCATCTCATACTGACTGCCCATGCTCACGTGACAGACGTACATATCCGTAGCTCCAGCCTGCATCACTCTATATTGTCACACATCAGTGTGGTGCTCATGCACACACACGCTGGCAGAGATCAGCCCAGCGCAAAGTCACCACATGCTTTTTACCAGACTGCACTCCACCTGCGGCTTGCGTGCACCTCAGGGGCTGCCAGCCACACAGACCGGCATCCACAACACAACACTGCGGGCGGAGGTGTTTCAGGGCCCCAGGAGAAATGGCCTGTCCCTGCCACCACCAAATGGATTCCTTTCAGCCTTGTTTTCAAACAAGTCTGGGGGTACAGGAAGAAACTAAGGCCATCCTTCCTTCCAGCAAAATAAATATACCTTCCTAGACCCTCCCAGAACTCAAGCTGCTTTCAAATCTCCGTTTTGTCACTGGAATACAAAAATAACTGGAAATATTCTACACCCACAGTTGTGAATGCCGATTTATTTTTTTTTTAATTATTATTTTATTTCCCTCTTAATTCTACCCCTTGAGCCTGGGAAGCAGAGCATATCTACAGTTCCTTGGTGTTTGAAGGGCACATACATTTTAAAATGCTTTAGAAACAGACACATCTAAAGAACTTTGTTCCAGCTATGTCTCAAATCCACCTTTAATTTGACTTCTAAGCAGTTTTGAAAAATTACCCCAATTAATTCATCTAAAACTGATACAGGTAAATAGCAGTACTTCAAATATATACTTCAACTATTCATGGAGTACAATGACAATACCTTACAAAATAAAAACCTGAACTTCATAAAATTGCCCCAAATCCCAATTACACTGTGAACAGTCTGCTTAGAATTCTTTGTGTGACCATATTTGTTTAGCAAACAGATATTTAATCTTATTCTATCAGTTACATTAACCACAGATCCTTAAGGAAAAAGATCCTATTAATTCAGTCAATCTCGGGTTTTATTTAAAGAATAATTCAGCAAAAAGATATTCCCTCTACTATATGTCATTGTGGCATCTCTTTCCTATCTGTTTCACAAATCTGCTTTAAGATTTTCTATTATACTAGCCAGGATTATGTAATTTTGTAGCTTCCCAGATACCCCTACAATAAACAGCAGTGGAAAGCTGACTTCTGTTTCTGGATGACACTCAGGTGAGGGAGATTACCAAAAAAGTCTTTTGCTAGTGTAGGGAAGGAAATGATAAAGGCCCTTTCTCTCTGTGCAACCAGCAAACCTCATTAGCCACCATTTACCACTCCTTGATTTTTTGCCTAACATAGTGGCAAAATGTTTTTTGCCTAATATAGTGGCATATAGATTAAATGTAAATGTTAGAATTTTAGTTTCTACCAGCTGGTAACGATCCCCAACACAAGCATCAAATACAAATAGCATGTTACATACTGCATGGCACAGCACTGTCATTCCTTTCTCTAGCCAAAGATACACCGCTGTGCCCCAAGGTGGAGAATCAGATTATTGATTTAGTAACCTGACTGGTGTGCTGACGTTACTAAAAGATCCTATCCAGCATACCTTTATAGACATTATATTGTCATGTACTTTATTGAATAATTTAGTTTTCAAATTACATGACTGACATTAAGCAATATTTACCTGCTTCTTCTTTAATAAATGACAAATCTTCTTCTGGATATGGGACTGACGGTTGCAACACCGAGCAATCTTCTGAGTTCTCTTCAGTATTAGGTGGTATATTATAAATAAATCTCTTTGCAGTTTGGTTTTTCCTTCTTGCTTTTCCAGGTTCTTGAACTGATTGTCCCTGTGCACCCATGTCATTCCATACGAAAACTTTTCCCTCACCTTGAGATTCATTTTCAGCCATTTCAGGTGAGCTGTCCTGGACCCAACTGCAGTCATTCATTTGGTAGCTTTCCATTTGGCCCTCATCAATAGAGTAACCATCGTTCTCAGTTTTTATGCTACTTGCCAAGTTGGTGAGGTTTCGTGTTGCCCAGAAGCTGGCAACTTTCTGATCCCTTGGAGACAAACCATCCCTACTAACAGATCTTCTGTTGTAATCCACAACAACGGTCTCTGGAGCTTCTGATTTTATACTTATGTTTAAGGCATCTTTAATGAAGTTGCGGCAGGACTGGACAACCTCCGTCATCTGAAGGTAGCTGGCCACCGACATCACTTCAATGGCATTTTGGCTCGTAAGTACGAGGTTACCAGAATATAAGAAGTCCAAGATGACAGAAAAACCTTGAACAGCAACAACGTCTAAATAGGTAACAGTGGTTTGGTTACGGCTTTCTTTGTTTGTAAAGCAATACAGAGTCTTAAAGAAGCGGCTGCCTGCAACCAGGATGTTCTTGTGAGCTCTGAAGACCCTCCCGCTCACCACAATATTAACATCACAAAGAATGCCTTTCTTCCTCTGCTCGTTGAGCTCTTGCAGGAGCTGATAGCAGTAAGAGTTCTCATTTGGCCTGCTGTTAAAATCACAGTATCCTTCATTATTCAGTTCTGACGGTAACTCTGACTCCTGCAATTAAAAAAAACCCACAACCACAATTAGCTCTTAATGAATGCTCTCCTGAGTCCTCCAAAACTGTAATAAGGATATGAAAATACACTTAAGAAGATAATGTTATTCAAATATTTTTTTATTTATATTCTTGGTCATAAAGGCAAGCCGGAACATATAATTAAAAAATATTTCTGAAAACTAAGAATCACAATCTTATTCTGCACCCTCCGCCCCCAAATTTGAAACAAAAACAGGACTAGAAGAATTGCCTTGAGGGTAAAGGAAGCAAAATTTTGGCCAAAAGTAAGGAAAGATTTGGTTGAGTGAGAAGTACTTGTTTTTCTTAACTCACCTACATTAAAGATTCGGGAGTCTTTCTTTCCAGAGATTTAACTAAATTGTTCTCACATATCCAACCCCCCATTCTTCCCTAGAAATCTCCACTTAAGCAGGTAAGTAGAACCCTGATAACTGATTCAACATTTTCTCATGCTGCGAGATGAATACACAAAGATTAGGTCTCTATCTCCCAATCTAACAGTCTTGTGTGTTTTAAAGAAAACATATTACTGAAGTAGTTATAATAGTAGTTATATTTCTTATACAGTTCCACAAATTAGACATTTATTCTTAATTTCCTAATTGTGGCAGGCTTAGGATTATATAGCTGTATTACATGACAAGTGGACAGAATATTGCAGGCAACCAAACAAAACTTAAACTTCTATTCTGCTATTTAACTAAGACTTTATTGAATCAAGCTTCGCTGAAACTCTCTGGTAGCTACACCTTTAACTGGTACATATTTACTATAAAGATGATATGTACTTATTTGCCTCTCTACAACCTTTTTAAGATGTGATCTCAAAAGTGGGTTGAAAATTTTGCAAAAAGAAGTATCAGACAATCCAACACCAAGAAATTAGTTGTTATTAAAGATAAAGACAGTAAGAGGCTGATAAGCAACAAGGGATCTGAACTGGATTTTAGAGCATTTAGAAAACTTATAACTGATGTTTAGACAATGATAATTCAGAGCTGCTACAAAGCAGCAGCTAGGAGAAAGCAGAAAACACAGACTGGCCTATTTGAGACCATACTTAAATTGATTGACATGTGCTGCCAACTCTCTCTTCTTCCCTAGCAAATAAGGACAGTTCAAAACCGGCTGGTTCCAATACAGTTTAGGATGAGAGATCAGATTTTGCAAATTATATCACTATTTTCTCCTCTCATTTTCTAAAACAACTCAGATTTGGGGGCTAGAGGTATTGTTAAAACTAGACTGCCTCAACATTACAGGTCAAAATTAGCATTAGCAAAGTAATGTTAATGCTGTCATGAGCCCATAATCTATACAGGGGCTAAAATACATGTTGCAGAAAGGTACTACGCTTAATTTGGGCAGAAATCAGCTATATAAAAAAAGTTACTTTCCACCACACAGGAATTAGTGCATTAAATCAATACTCACCTCAAGTTATAAACCCAGTGTGGATCACTGGAATGACAACTGAGGCTGTAACTACATCCTCTGACATGGTATTTACATCTATAAACAGCAAATAATGCTCAGCATAACCAAAATAGAAACTGTACCATTTCAG
Organism: Vanellus vanellus; assembly: GCF_965231255.1. Taxonomy (NCBI): domain Eukaryota; kingdom Metazoa; phylum Chordata; class Aves; order Charadriiformes; family Charadriidae; genus Vanellus; species Vanellus vanellus. The sequence continues at coordinate 138,408,745 of NC_138906.1, read as the reverse complement.
CACCTCTTGCAGAGAAATTTCAGTTTGCTGTCACATTCAAGTTGCTTTTAAATCTCTACCCTTCTCAGAAAAACACTTCAGTGAAAAGAAGAGGTAGAAATAAAAGCAATTAGGCTTTTATGTGAAAACAAGCAACAGATCTTTGTTCAACCCTGGCTTAATTTTTTCTGCATACTCTCTGACATACCTAAGTACTCCCTCAGATCAGAGCTGTGAAAAAGTATGTCCCAAACATGTGACTGCTAAGTCTATCATTCTTTAAGTTCTCAGCAGATTTTGGATCTGGACTAGCTTCCTGTCACTCCAGCAACACATCACTGTGTAGTTTCAAAACACCAATTACACAGACTTTGGATCAGATTTAAGATGAAATTTATTGTACCCTAGAAAGTGTTGTCACTCCAGTCAAAGTCAATCATCAGTGACTTGCATCTCACACAGTAAATGTTAGGTAGATGCTATGATAGCTGACAATTTCATTCTCTGAGAACATCTTAAACACCACATGAAATTTAAAAATAATCTGCAGTGGTTCTTCTTACAAATGTCTGATTAAAGAATGGAGATACGGGTACATTTTAACTGAGCGTGTGTATGTATCCAATCAAGCTGATAAAAAAAGAAAATCAAGATTTACAATGTAGTTCTTTGTTTCCCAAGAAAATGACAAGCCAGCATGTAAAAATGAGATGCAGATCAATGACAAATGTACTATAGAAACACAAGATGGAAGCCTTCATTACAAAAAGACCACAAGGCTGAGTGAAAATAAGAGACATTGTGCAACTAATGTCCAATGTGTGTAATGTGTGTGTTGGGGGAAAGTGATCAGTATCGCAGCTTCACAGAAATGGGTGCATAAAGATTTTTAAAACTCACTGTAATATTGGAAGCAACTGTTTAACTGCAGATATGGAAATAGCTAACGCTAATGCCACACCGTAAATGAAATGAAAGACAAGTAGAATTAGTGTTTACTATGAGAAAAACGGAGAAAAAAAAATTAATATCCCTTGGAGAAATTTAAACACCTACTCTTTGTAGCCGAAAAAGTACAATACAGTTCAATATGATGTATTCTATACAGTTAAATAGGAAGCTTCTGTTACTTATGTTGTGCTCATGGCACATCATCATAAGGGCACTGATTTTCTGATAAGAAACACGAACTAATGATATTTGCTTAGATGTCAATTATATTTGCAGAATACAGACCAAATATTCCCATCACCTAAGTTTCTCAACACCAAACCACCTTATTCTTTAATCAAAACAGATTAAAAAAAAGTCTAGAACAAAAATCAGGACTATTTCAGTTTTGTTTGTGGAATCTACAGCCTTGTAAATCTGAAAAGCTTCTCTCTGTAAGGGAGATTAAGCAGCCTAACAGAACAGACACTGCTCAAGGAAACTAATATTGTGCTCAGTTTCAATTAGTTAGACTCATCTGAATACAGCCAAAGATAAATGACTATCCATATGTATAATTCACTAATTAAACTTGCCTAAAAGCTAATAAGAGCTGAAACAGATGATCAAAAACTGCTACTAGAAACTCGCTTTTCTTTCTCCTCCTGTGCCATCAGCATACTCTGCCTCCTGGGAGCGGGGTGGGGGGTGGGCGGGGGGGGGGGGTGGGGGTGGGGGTGGGGGGTGGGGCAAACAAAAAACAAACCAAACCAAATAACCCAATCTAACCATAGATTCCATCTCAGCTGCATGTATATGAAAAGTAGTTATTTTTGTAATCCCTTCCCCGCTACCACACCTTTCTTTACAGCAGGACCCTATGCCCTCAAATTAATTCTAATACTGAAAAATGGATTCTCTAACAAAGTGAGGTCTCAGGAACTTCATAAGCAAGTGCAGCTACAGAGGAAAATTATCTCAAAATAATATCTCTATGAACCTATCAGCTGCATGCATGATGCTATGCTGCCGTTTTGCATGCCGTAGCATCACTCACAGAAAACTCAGCAATTTAAAACCGTTCCATTAAGTGCCTCTAACATCCAATCGGGTAGTTCAAGGTCTGGTAAAAACACTACATAAAAATACAGTAAATGATAGTCCTTACTCTGAAGGCCTGAATTCCTCCTCAACTTTTTTGCTCTTCTAAGAGTAATTCAAGAAGTTAAACTTAGAACACTATAATGTAACTCTTGCATCTGAAGCACGACTTCTATTCATCACCGCTCACATAAAGCAAACAATTACAATTCACATGGAAAAAATAACACATCAAAGGCCTTCCTCCTTTTGGAGAGCTTCTGCTTTAAACCAACATGCCTGTTAGGCTGGAGAAAGCTTTTCTGGCAGTATTTCCAAAGCTCAGCTTCAAATTATGTCCAGAGAGAAAATGTTTTAAGAAGCTGCTTCGAGGGGAGGAAACCCCAGCAGCCAATAAATCTGCATCTAATGGATCTAAATTCATCACAGAATTAAAATCTTTTGCAGTGATTTCCCAGTAAATGTCTATTTCTTAAGATTTTTGCAACACGATAGCCTGTTTATTTAAAAAACGAAGGTAGTTTCAAGAAGATTGAATCTTTCCTTAAGCTTTAGTATGAAGATAGATTATTTTTAAAATGAGAACAGAGAAAAAAAAAAGTCAAGATTTTTGTCTTAGAAAGAAGCACCGACTGACAGCTCCATACCCTTGAATTACAGCAGCTGCAACCACTTGTGATGTATTTTGGCATTCCAAATTAAACGTATCCCAAAAATAAACTGAAATCATCACTCATTTCTTCATGAGTGTTATATCCAACAGACCTATAGAAATTTCCACTGCTTTACTGTCTTAACACCTACAGTTTCCTTTTTGCACTTGAACAGTGGCACTATGCCATATGTTTATTAGCAGCTGTTAAACATGCCCTGCAGTTGAAGCTTGTCAAGTCAAGAATACATGTGTGTTGTCTTTAAGACAAAGGCTGAAAGATCTCTCCCAAGTTTCATTAAATCTAAATGGCTTTGCTGCCTCATTATGTATGTTGGAAATATGGTCAGGGTACAAATTACCTACTTTTGTTCCAAGTATCTGGTATCATGGCATTAAGGAAAAAATGGGGCTATTGTTTTGGTATTAATTTAAACATATGTATCAAGAGAAATTCAAGTGCTATTAAAAGTGTGAAAGGATATGGAAAATAAACATAAAAGCGGAAAAAAAACAGATTCTTAATCAGATTTTTGATAAAGCAAGTGTGACCTGAAAGTGCACCACAAAGAAAATTACATTGACTCTTGAAAAACTGCAATTCCTTCCCTTGTGAGAAGTTTTTAACTGAAATATAATTGCACTGGGATGCACGCAGCACTGTTTTTCATTTGAAAACACTAATCTCTGTACAACTACCTTATAGAAGCTTACTTTGTCCAAACCTTATCTTCAATACAGCACAAAAGAACCACTAACACATCTCATCTATCCTACCGTTTCATTTATTATTACAGTTACTACAAATATTTTTTCTTAAACTATCTGTGGTATAAAAGCAGATGCTCACTTTTATAAAGATTCCCATGACAAAGGAAGGTTAATCTTCAAATAAATACTTACACTAACTTTTAAGCTACTGTGACATGCAAGCCAATGTTCTGTCCCCCCTTCCCCCTCTTGGTATTTAAGTCCTATCCCCAGTCTGGCGTAAGAAGACAGGAAGAAAAAAATAGTAAGTTTAGTAGGAAAAATTGCTCGGAATACGTTTTATTTACGTGTAGCTTAATGGGAGTAAGAGAAACTTCAAAGTGTGGCATGAATTAGCAACATCTACTGACACGGTACAGAGTGACAGGACATACCTGTGCAGGGTAATCTTCACAACTCAAAGTTAGAAACTAGGCAACAAGATGGTAAGCAATATAATGCAATAACACTAAACAGAAAGCATATTTTCAAAGATACAAAGAGGAAAAAGAAATTTAAGAATGAAAGTTTCAAAATTAGAAACAAGTTATTTAAAACAAGTTTGGCTAGAGTACTGCAGAGCGAATAGCAAACCCCAGATTGGAGGAAACTGATAAGATGACCTACTGCCATGAAACGTCTGTAACAACAGCTGCCTTAGAAATACACTTACTGAAAAGATAGTATTACTCATCTTGGAAGCAAACATTGCATTTGTAACTCAAAAAAAACCCAGTATTTCAGATAACTGATATGTATGCACCATTAAGGTTCTCCTTGTAGTCCTGCAGTAGTTTCACTTAAAACTTGCATAACTTTTCCAACTAGCTCTATGAAAACCTACGTTCACCTAACATTTTACCTATTGTCCTGATATCCTACCCAAACATTAGAATAGCAGCTCTTGTCCAAGGTACCCTGAGCTCCTTAAAGTGCTCAAGCAATAATCTCAATTTAACTTTTGCACTACAATTCGGACTCCAGATACATCTATACAACCAAAGAGGACGTTTTAATTAAAACTGAGCTCTAAATAAGGGAAAATTGAGTGATCGGGGCTTAATTCTGACTAATAACTCAAGTTCAGCCTAACAGCTCACGTACTAGCCTAACCTGAAGCACATTATCTTGTGCCCGCTGGCAAGTTTAGTGCCAGCTAGGCGATCCGAGTGAACTTTTGCAGCGCAGACATCCTTAGGAGGACAGGCTGCAGAAGGCTGGTGATTCAACACGAGTACTCTTTAGGAGCTTTTCATCCACATATGTTCTGGAGTTAGCCCTGCCTTATTCGTAAGAGCAGCCAAGAAACACAATAACTTTAAGTTCAGCGGGGAACACGAAGAGTTTCGCTAGTCCTAAAGCACTGGAGGAGAGCTGGCATATTAACATGGCTTTCAGGAAACCACACGTTTATCTCAAACATACACCAAGCAATTGCAGACTTCTTGCTCACTAACTCAATCTAAAGCAACACAATTGGGAAAAAGATTTAGGCGAGAAGGTCTCGACTATACAGTTGTGAGATTAATGCACAGGGATCGTACCGTTAAGAACGGCAGAGTAATGGTAATTTCACGCTGGCAAGTCCCGGTTTCACACGCAGTCGTTAGCCGGACACTACCCTCCCCTCCCCTCCCCAGTACCGCAGGAGGAAGTTGTAACGAGTGCTTTTAAATCAGTGCTGCAACACTGGTATTCGTACGCAACTTTATCCCACATTGCCGGTTTATCTTCGCGAGATAAACAGATAAACTAATGAAAACGGCATTCGCTACCTCCGAACGCGTAGCGCTAACCAGATACAGCAATAGTTGGTGCAAACCCTCCCTCCCCTCCCGGCCCCCGGGGCTGCACACCGGCAGCGCTGACAGCACTCTGCCTGCCCGGGTCCAGCGGCAGAGTCACCCCAAAATCGCAAAGCGGACTCGTCCCCCCGCTCCAGAGGCGACATGCGCGAGCAGCACGGCATGCCCAGCCCGCCGGGCGACAACAAACACAGGAAGCCATTTAAAGAAGTTCACACACGTGGGCATAACACCCCCTACGCGAAAGGGGCGGCCGCCCTCTCCACAGCCGGGGACGTCCCGTCCCGTCCCCCCTCTCCCCTCCCCGCCACCCAGCCCGGCCCGCCTTCCCTACCTGCTCGGCGCTGACGGGCTCGTTGAGGCGATGCTCGGCGGAGAGGTGGTGCCGCAGGAGCAGGGCCCGCTTGTAGTTGCGGGTGCCCTTGCAGAGCTCGTCGTGCCCCCCCGGCAGGGCCCCGCCGGCCATGATCAGCTCCGGGGGGGCGGCGGCGGCAGCGGCGGCGGTACACCAGGCGCAGGACATGAGGCCGGTCTCCTGGCAGTAGTAGAGCCATGGGAACTCCTTGAGCCAGGAGCCCTGGAAGGAGATGTGCAGCTTCTGCAGCAGCGACTTGGGCCTGGCTAGCGGGAAATGCTTGATGCTCTCCCCCTCCCCCGCACCCACGCTGCTGCCCTCCGCCTCGTCCCCTCCGTCGCCCCCAGACCGCCTGCTGCTGCTGCAGCTGCCGCCCTCGGCGCCGCTGCCGTCGCCCAGGCTGCCCCCTTCGCCGTCCTCTTCGTCGTCGCTGCTGTCACTCAGGGAGCCCCCGTCCTGGACCAGCTCCTTCCCCTCCAGCAGGCCCTCCGGCTCCAGGCCCTCCGCGCCCTCCAGCTCCATCTCCTCGTCCGCCCCCCGCCCATTGAAGTGCTTCCGCGGCCAGGCCGAGGCCTCGCAGCCATTGTTAGCGGCGGAGGGGGCGGCCAGGAGCCCCCCGCCGCCCCGAAAGGCCAATGTCCGGCGGTTTCTCTCGGCGAACATGGGGCCGGCGGCGGGGGGGGAGACGGCGTCCTGAGGCAGCAGCAGCTCCTTCTCATCGGCGGCGGCCTCCAGCTCCTCGGCCTCCAGCCCCTCCAGCTCCACTTCCTCGTCCGCCCCGCGCCCGTTCAGCGGCTCGGGGTCCTGCCGGTCCCAGGCCTCGGCCGCGCTGCCGGTCCCGCCGCCGGCCGCCGCCGCCGCGGCGGCAGCGGCGATCAGGCCGCCTCCCCGGAACGCCAGCGTCCGCCGGTTCATCTCCGCGAACATGGCGGGCGCGCGCGCGCCCCCCGCCCGCCGCCGCCTCGCGCCCCTGGCCCGCCGCTCCCCGCCCGGCCGAGGGCTCTGCCCGCGGGAAGGAAGGAGGCGCCGGCTGCCGTGCGGGAAGGGCGGGGGCGGCGGCCGAGAGAAACGAAGTCCGGCCGCTTGTTTCCCCCCCCCGCCCGCCGCCCCGGCTCCGGCCTAGATCACCGCCGCTGGGCTTCCCCCCCACAATGGATCCGGCACGGCGGCGCTTCCGTCCCAACAGGCCCCGGATCAGGTCGAATGGCAAATGAACAACGGACTGCTCCCACAATGCACCGGGAGAGCCACCGCAGGGGAGGGGGAGCGCGAGCGGGGGGCGGGCGGGGGGGACGGGGGACGGCGGGGCGGGCGGGCGGCGCAGGGGCGCGTGACGCGCCCCTGCGCCGCCCGCCCGCCCCGCCGTCCCCCGTCCCCCGCCGCCGCCGCCACCCGGCAAGGGAGAGGGGGGGCCCACGGATCCTGATGGGCGAGCGGGGCCAACGGCGCGGCTGAGGCACCCGACGGGCGCGCAGAGCGCGGCGGTACCGTTAGTCGCCGGGCGGGCGGGGCGCGTGCGCGGGGCCGCACGTGCCCGGGCGGGGCGGGGCGGGGCGGGGCGGGGCGCTTCCCTCTGTGGGGCCTAAGGCGCGAGGCCCGGCCTGGCGGCACAGGCGCCGTGGGGGTGACACACCACCTCCACAGCACACTGTCACTGGTTTCTTCCCCCACAGCCCGTGGGATGGGGGAAGAAAAGAGGGAAAGCACAAAAATGTCCCAGGTCCAGGTACAAAAGGGTTTAATAAGTGGAAATAGCAGGAGAAGAAAGAAGGAAGACTGAACAAGCGATGCTGGGGGAATCTCCACCTCCCACAGGGAGAGCGATGCCCACCCGGTACCTGAGGAAAAGATGGTGAACTTCCCTAAACACATCCTCCTCCTCCCCCCCAAGAAAGCTGGAGAGGGGCTTTTTACAGTGGTATGTAGTGATAGGATGAGAGGGAATGGCTTCAAACTGGAAAAATGGACATTTAGATTAGCTATTAGGAAGAAATTTTTCACTCTGAGGGTGGTGAGGCACTGGAACAGGTTACCCAGAGATGTAGTTACCCTGTTCCTGTAGGTGTTCAAGGCCAGGCTGGATGGGGCTGTGAGCAACCTGGTCTAGCAGGAAGTGTCCCTGCCTATGGCAGGGGGGTTGGAACTCGATGATCTTTAAGGTCCCTTCCAACCCAAACCATTCTATGGTTCTATGAATCTCTCTCTCACCGGTTCACATCATCTGCCTGGTTGTGTCGCCCCCCCAGCCACTTTGGCATCCCTAACCTGGTCACTGAGGGGGCAGAGTAAGAAACAGAAAAGGCCTTGGTGCTGTGCAAACACCGTTCACGTATCACAAATCTAAACCCCAGCCCCATACCTCCTGCTTTGATCCCATCCCAGCCAGGCACAGTAAAACAGATAACAAAAGATGTCAGTGAGGGAGAACTATAGAGTCTTCCAGATGAAGTATGGTGTTGTAGCTGTTGTGTAATGTCATATATTCCATAATTTAAAAAGTTACTCTTCTGTTTCTTGGCCTGTAAATATGTGGGGGTCTGGGAGAGTAGACTTTGACTTAAACTTCCAAGAAGAGTTTGCAAGGATGCTATAAATGCTGTCAATAATGCTATAAGCAAGAATGCTTTCCTCCTTCCAAAAAGTTACTTGGGAAAAGGGGACCTTTGGCAGAAAATTAACTTCTGCTTCTGGAAAGATTGAGAAAATCTTTCTAAAATTCTGTGGGGGAGAGGAGAGTTGGTCATGGAGAAACAGAAACACCGGAAAAGGTGGTGTCAGCTTTCCAGGAGAGGAGCAAAGATGATCTAAATTTAGGCAAGGGGGCAGAGGAGTGATGGGAGATGAAAGAATTTTGGAATTTGCTGTGCCTCACTGGGGCACAGGGTGGAGATAGTGATATAGATCTGGGTCCATCAAAGCGAAGGGTTCCCATGATGCAGCCTCCGTAAAATGCTAAACAGACCTGTATTTCATAAAATTTTAGGCTTTGTGATGTATCTGTGGTTTTGTATTCCTGTGGTACTTGATCCTTGCCTGTCAGCATTCGTCAGCTGACTAGTGCCTCAGCACTTACCTACATTAGAATTTCTTCCCCTTTTGAAAATTGTATCATTTTTAAAAGAAATGTTTGGTGGTGTAGATTATTTCTTACTAAATGTTTAAACTAGTGCAGGTTGTGCTGAGTGTATGCAGAAAGTTTACATTAAGAATTCCATCTGGGATTCGCATTTACGGAGCAGACTACTTGTGATCTTGGGGACCATAACCTGCACTCAGGACTGGTATGTTTAAAACCTGCCCAGTGGACATCCAGGAATGAGCTGGGATAAGTACATAGGAGGGACGGTGGGGTAATGAGCTGTAGGGTACCTGTTTTGGAGTACAAAGAAACGTCATTTGATTGCAGTAGGTAATCTAGAGTGCTAATGAATTGATATAGAATCATAAAATAATTTAGATTGGAGGAAACCTCCGGAGTTCACTCAGTTCAAAGCAGGGCCAACCTCAACATTAACAGGCGGTTACTCAGGAAGAACTCAGCCTCTCCTGTACCATTTGCTGAGAAGACCTTTGGTAATAACTCCTCCCAAATTGTCTCATCACACTTTTGCTCTGTCTGCTGCAAGGGATTCCTCTGCTGTGCAGTGCACTTGGCAAGGGGAACTTAACAGAATCATGGTGGCTAATTTAATTGGTCTATATCGACTCTGTCACAGCAGAACTGAGGCTATACTGGTCTGTTTGATAATTCTGTTTAACTGTCTTCACGGACACAGGTCTCCCCAGGTAATCTTAACTTTTTGCATAACAATTTTTTGTCACTGAGTAATTAGCAAAAGTTTTCAAGCCACTTAATCTTCATTGCAGATTTTCTTGTTTTCAGATTGCTTTCTTGTAAATTATGTTTTATATTATACTCACGATGGGACTAAATATTTCAAAAAGCATCCTGAGATGCCGTAGCAAAAATAGGTTTATTTTGTAGAAACATTAATTTGCTGTTTCTTCATCAACTGTTTTTCAGTTCCCCTGACAAACCCACATGCTACTAAGGTTCATAGTTGAAAAAAATCATTGATGGGCACCTCATGATAATTCTTCAACATAGCTTTTTCACCTATAGTCTCTTGAGAGTCAGTAGTGTTTACTGCCAAAGATCATATATTTGGACAATCAGCTAGAATCTCTTTCCTTTTCCACTCCTTGATAGGACAGTATAGGAGAGAAATCTTCAGTCCTAGTCCTGTAGATAGCAAATGCTGTTTTGTTCAGTCTGAAATCTAATTCTCCAAATACAACACGCAGCTTCCTTATTTCTCTGGTAGTCCTTTGCTTCTTTCTGCTTCTTTCTCCTATGTTACAGAAAGACACAAAATTCTTCCACGATTCATTGGCAAAGGATCATAAACTGATTTGGCTTCCTGCAAAAAAAAAAGCGAGACTGTGGAATTAGTAATTGATGCATCATGATATGTACACTGCTGCCTGGTGGCATTTTGCTCCAAAGATTATATAATATATATATATAATATATATATAATTTGGATTATAGAATAATCCAAATCTAAACTATGCGGTTTCCAGTCACTGGTAGTACCATGTGCAGGGGACATACCCTAAGAAGATACCAGTTGTCACTTATTTTTGTTTTCCAGGATCTGAAAGTTCAATATTTAAAAATAACTAAATGGTAATAATGCTATGAAAATTCTCATACTTGTGTGATGCCTGGTGTAGAGTACCCTGTTGATTAAGGACAGTGTGTTACCCATAGGGGTAGTGAGTTTATTAAGCACATCCAGTGTCTCCTTTTGTTGCAGCTGAGGAAAGTATTTAAAATCTGATCTAACTCTTACAGAAATGAGTGAGAAATAGACCATGCCATGAGAGACATCGTGCAATTCCAGTATATACCATTCATAGCATTTTCAGCAAAATACTACTGGTACTAACAGCATGTCATATCTGGAAAGATTTGTGTCCCAAAATTCCTGCTGTCACCTAAAAAACACTTTCATGATGAGGCTGACTCTTCCAAGATAGCTTCTGAAAGCAGTGGGTTGTTGTCCTATCCCTAGAGCACATCTCTGCAATGGATGTTCGTACAGTAAAGAAGAATCAAGGTTTTATTCAAAGACAGTTAAGTTTCACTAACATGGTTTTTGTGTTATTGGAAATCTATATTCCCGGGCACAGGAAAGTTTCAGTTCAAATACTCCTGCATGTTGAGGGATTTTGGAAGCTAGAAGTTCACTGGTAGGAGAGGAGGCTCCTTTGTGTCTCAAGCAAAAGCATTACGCTGCAGAATAGGGTGACTTGCTGTGGGGATCACACAGTGAAGTGAGTATGTCGGAGTTAGAGCCTTATTACTGGGGCAAGAAAAAGCACACCTTTGTCCTGATGTGCCAAAAGTGGAAAAAGAGATCATAGCAGAAAATAAATAGTATAAGCTGTCACATTGTAGTATGAACTGTGCTGCTCCACAGAACAAGTGCCAGGAAGAGAATACCATGATCAAAACTCACGAGGAAGGACTCAGAAACCTTGATGCCATTCCTAGTCTGAGGTTGTGCTCATGCTGCATGCTGAGGTGCTACTGAAGTAGACGTACTGAAGTAGATTTTGGTGGCACAGGTTCAGCTGCCTAGGGAGCACTGAGTGCCTTGGGAAGGCTTGTGCACCGAGATTTCATTGCTCTCCAACCCGGCGCAGGCACATTTGTTCATGCTGCAGTCCTTGCTTCCAGATTACAATTAGAGAAGACTTTTGAATGTGTAATTCCCAGTAATAGAAACTCGCACATTTGTAAAGTGTCAGCAGAATGTTTGGACTACATTCAGTAGCTGTTTCTATAGTAAGCTGAATTCAAATTGAGTTAGTGCAGTTATTCCTCTTGGAATATCTTATAAGTGATATTCGGAAAGGTAAATCAGCCTTTTTCAGGTCAATTACTTAATTTTACACAGTCACACCTTGGGACCTTAGACAGGTTAGGAAAGTATCATGAGTTAAAACTTACCACCTGATCTGATAACTGTCTGATAACTGTTCCCTTACACAGTCAGCACACAGCGAGATAACATGCCTTAACCTAGCCTATGGAGGAAGAATTTTCAGTGTAATTGCATTAACTTTGTATTAGCTGCAGAATAAAATACACACGTGAACAGGTATTGTGCATGTAAGATGCTATAGCTTGTGTGTACTTGTAAAGCTATGGACAGACAGTGTGTTCCAGGTCTAACTGTGCCATTTGAAGATTTTGCCAGTTTGCACCTACACTCTACCCCTTTGATGCTGTAGTTGCTACTGGTGTAGCTCTGCTGGTAAAAGGGTTTGTTTAAGAGCGCTTTCATTTGCTTCAGGCAAAGCGAGCAGGTTGGTTTAAACCTTCTTTGTTGACTAATCCATCTGACTTGTTGGAAGCACATGAGGGAGCGCTTACTTAATTCCTTCTGCCAACAGAGCTGCGGGGGTGGAAACTCTCAGCAGAGGAGCGGTAAGAAACAACTGGAAGAGCGATAATGTCACCGACTGGCACACCTGTCTGCTAGCTGAGTGCCAGCGCATGACTTCGTCCTGTATGTGCTGTGGGTATTACAGCTCTTCCAGACATGTCTGTGCCTTTTCTGTAACACATTCCTGGCTTAATGCTCTTTTATACTAAGTATTTTTATATGGCTCTGGTAATACCAAACAATTTGAAAGCATCCAGAGGTGTTAAAGCCTTCTTACTTGTCAAAACAATGTGAAAATGTCTAACAGGTGAATATCAATGACTAGTCTTGCAGAATTAAATCCATAATTTTCTTTTGCAGAACCTGAGCTATTCCTTTAAAGGATGCCAGATGCATGGGGAGCCCTGGATGCAGGGTGGTACTGCTGCCCCTCAGCCAAGGGACAGTCCATTTTGGGGCTGTGTCACACTGATTTCATGCTACTGGGGGAAGTTCACATCATGGAGTGGGGTCCAGCCTTCATTCCCAGTTTGCACATTTTCTCATGGTCACCGTGTGTGTGACTCCCATTACTCTTAAACCTAGAGGGGTCCAGTTGCACACAGGCCTCTGAGAAGAGTTTTGTCTTCCTAACTGTGAACAGATGTCCTTGTCACCCTCTTCCCAGGTGTGTCCTCCCTGTTGTAGAGTCTTCTCCTCTGGCTGCACCATCACCTTGCCTGAAAGGCCTGTGGGACGTGTGCTTCCCTCCTTTCATGCATCCCCCTGCTGTCTTTGTCAAACTGTTGCTGTGTGGCAGATTCATTGCAGAGTCTATCTTCTCTCTGTTTTCTTCCCCTTTTCAGTATTTTCCTAATCTCTTGGGGGGGCTTTGTCCTGGTTTCAGCTGAGATAATAGAGTTAATTTTCTTTCTAGCAGTTGCTATGTTTTCAGATTTGGTATGAAAGGATGTCAATAATGCATGGTTTTAGTTGTTGCTAAGTGATGTTTATACTAGTCAAGGACTTTTTTTCAGTTTCCCATAGAAGCTGAGAAGGAGCATAGAGAGAACAAGGGAATGGCCAATGGAATATTCCATACCATAGGTATCATGTTTGGTATATAAATGGTGGTTAGCCAGGGTGGTGGGGGAAATCCACAATCTCAGCTTGGGTCAGGCTGAGCACCGGGCAGTGAAAGTGACTTGTGTCTTGTATATTCTTTTACCATTATTATTATTGTTGTTTTCCTTTTCCATTATTGTTCTATTAAACTGTTTTTATCTCAACCCATGAGGCTTTTTTTTTTCCCTTTCCCCTCCTTTCCTCCCTCTTCTCCCTGCTCTTTTGGGGGAAAAAAGAGGAGGTGAGTGAGGGGCTGCCTGGTCCTAGTTGCTGGCTGGGGTTAAACCATGACAGGCTGCTAGATATCTTTACCAAGAGATTGTGCTTTGTCCAGCTGGTGGTGTTGCTGTTATTGCTCCTATGTTGCTTCTTTTGGAAAGTTCTGCTTAGTCCAATCTTCTTAACATTGTAGCTTTGCACAGTTGTTTTTGGTTGTTTCTTTTTTTTTTTTTTACTTTTCTGTTCTCCACATGGACAGCACTGCTATTTGGTTTGTTCAGTCACCTGCAGCCTAAATGAAAAATGCCTTTTTTTTTATTCCAGCAAAGCACTTGAGCATGTGTTTACCTCTAGATAAGTGTGTTTTTCATGTGCTTCCATGAAGAAAGGACATAGGGGTTTGCTAAAGAGATTTTTTTTTTTTTTTTCCTGAAGTAGGGCTGGAAGAGCTGATCTGAAGCGTGCTGCAGGAGGTGGAAATCTGCTCACTCCTTGGGTCCAAGTGCTTGGGTGATGGAGGGATTTTTTTTCTGTATTCCTATGGCTCCAGCTATGGCCAGTTTAGCCTTAGCAAATGAGAGGCATTTCCTCTTAGTTGCCAGCCCTCCTTTAAAGTAACATAGCCGGTTTCCACCTAAGATTTGTTAATCTTTCTTATTCACATCTTTCAGATCCTTTTGTCTGTTTTTGGGTTAGGTGTCTACTCTGAGTGGAGGTCAGCTCTGAAAGCCTCTGGATTTCAACCTTTAGCTGACTGAAACAATAGTATGTTCTTGGTATTTCATGTCTTTTGTTTCTTTGATGGTCCTCCATAGTAGTCCTGTATTTTTCAGTTTGCAGCTAGGACAGATGTGCTTTATCAGGGAGTGAACGAGCTGTGAAAGAGACACTCTAATCAGGAAGGAATCGAAGCTCTTCTTCTGGGTATTTAAACAACTGCACTTTCCCCGGCCGTGACTTTGATCAGTGCCTGTCCCATCAGGTTACAGCCTCCTCCTAACACTCTGACTTCAGTTAATCCAATGTAGCCCTCTCTTTTTAGCCTACTTTACATCTCTTGTTCTTCTGGATGACCTTATACATTTTTCTTATTTCTAAGTCTGCCAGTGGGCTGATGGTACTCTCTTTGTCCTAAGTTACCGAAGTTCATAGAAAGCATCCATCTCCATTAAACCTTCCTTATATTAATGACCGAGACGTTATTACAGTTATCATCAGCTGCAGAATCTCAACTGAGTGGAGTTAGTCCATGGAGCAGTAAACAGCAGTGAAACTTGAAAATTTTGCTTATTAAAATGTCTTCCTTGGAGGACAATGTTTGCGAATCCCTGTCTTGGGAGGAGATAAGGAAACAGCACAAACTGATTTATTGTGGTCCACTTCGCTAATCCTGCAATTCTATACTGCAGCCATAATTATAACTATATTTGCTGGAGGGAATTCAAGTGATCCCTAAAAATATTTTTACAGGATATCTTTAATCACTCAGAATATCAAATTTAAACCAGAATTCCTTAAACTGAGTGAAATTTGTCAACAAAGATGCTAATGCCAGGTCAGTAAGGAACAGGGTTAGCACGCTTAAACTTTATTACTGATGTCCTCATTATAGGATGTTGCAGTTTCTGCTGTTGCCAATGCCAGACATGGTCATGCAACTCTTTTCTTCTGGCCATCTTTGGCAGGCAATGCACAGGCATGGCTGCAGTGCAGCTGCAGCGTTAACCCAGGCAGGGACCAAGGGGAGGGGACTTAACTTCAAAGCAGGTCCCAAGGGAAGGAGGGGCAGCCCTGGCCAAAGTCTCCCTGCATTGCATTTGGGAAGAGCTCTCCCCAAGGTCACCAGCTGCACTGTCTCTGAGTTGGCCCCGAGCCCCGGCAGCCAAATCCCCGGGAGGATGGGAATGGGCTCAGGGCCCTGACATCCCGTTTTGTCCTTACTAAAGCCCCCTGCACACTTCACCAGCCATTCCCTGACCTAACACTCCTGTTTTTGTTTTCTTTTTCCAAAGCAGGCTAATGCAAGCAAGGGAGGAAGTCCACAGCAACGCTGTCTTTGCACTGCCATTGTGCTGCCCCTCTCCCTAGTGTACATTTCCCCAAACCGTCAAAGCCCTCAGCCGTGCCAACATGCTCCTCTCCACACAGAGTGCTGCATGGGTTCCCACATCCCATGTTGATGACCTTATGCCTGTTGCATTCCCCTATCCAAATTCTCATAATATTATTAATGCCCACGGCCGTCTTGGATAGCTTGTTTAGGGCCTGGGAAAGGGTTGGTTAAACATGGGTGGCTGTTCCCTTCTCCATGGCATGGACCCTGGAGCGTGTCCCAGAAGCATCAGCACCTCTGGTGCCCATTTGAAGTAATCTTGCTCACCATCCTTTATTTTCCTCCTCTTCCTCCTCTTTGTGATATGGACAAGCTGTTGTCCTAATATACTGAATCTTAACAGCCTTATGTTGCTGTGAGGAACATTGTTGTTGCCAAATGGGTGTTTCAGAAAGGCATGTCTATTTTCACTAGGAAAAAAACCCCAGATTTTATAGTATTGCTAAAATGTGAACTCTAATGCTTTGTAAAATCCTGGTTTAGTCAGGAAAATGTCAGGCTTACCTCAGTGTAACTGCTCAGGCTTTTCTGGAAGTTGTAAGTAAAATGAAAAACATTTAATTGTTTTTGTGTGTGAGAGAATGGAGAGTACTATTGACATTAAATGAAAGTGGCTACTTGAGTTTCTGTTGGTGTATTCTGTAAGTGTTCCTGGAAATTAGGCATATATCATAATTGAGTTAATTATGTTAAAGTAGGGCAAACAAAAAAAGCCCTGCAGACACATCTATGCACATGGATTTTAAACATTACAGTTGGCACCTTTGTAATATTTTGATTTAATCTGGGGAGGCTACATTTTCAAAACCAGGTGCTAATGCTAAAGCACTTAGTGCCAGTCACCCAACTACATCAACACACTCATTTCAGTAGTTTGATTGAGTTTTCGAGAACACAACGTAATGGTGTCAGCTCTTGGGTCAGATATCTCAGCGAGACAGAAGAAGTGCTCACAGAATTTTTTTTGAAGAATTTACATGTCCACTAGAGTTTCCATTGTGCAAATGCAAAGCCCACAGTTCGTTCAGTGCACAGTTTGGGAACAATTCTGGGTTTCCTGCTGATACACAGATTGGAGTTCATGAAGCCAGTGATTTTGAATCATCTCTGTTTGGTCGGGAGACTTCTGTGTCGGCAGATTTGTCATGCCCTATTCTCGTATTCCTTCCACCTCTTGGTTAGACAGCAGCTACACACTATTTCTGCAGGAGATTCTTGGCTCCAGGGAAATCCATGCAGTATGGGAAGATTGTAGCAACTCTCCACAACGGCAGCCGTTCTTCTAAGTATGCTTGACTTATGAATACTGATCGAAACTCAGGATTGGATCTCTGTGTTGTTAGGGTGCACTATCATCAGGGAACTGCTGTCTAGAACAGTGATCTCCAAACTTTTTTGATAGTGTACCCCTATCGCTAAAAAAAATTTGAGCATGCACCTCCAATATATGTATATTTTTTTATTTATAGATTATATACATGTATTACTGTCCTAATATATTATGTAAATTATAAAACACACACAAAAATAGAAATAAAAAAGGATAAAGGATAAAGGATAAAAGATAAAAGAAACACCTTTTACAATTTATTTATTTATTTACTAATGGTACAAAATGTATTTTCTTGCCACACCCCAATGGACCCCTTGGGTGCGCACACCTGACTTTCAAAACCAGTGATCTAGAACATGGGCTAAAGCTCAAGGCAAAGAAACAAGACAAAAATCAAGAAAAAAATATTTACTCTTTGTCCTTAACATACTCTATGCAGAAGGTTAAAAGACCAGACTTTCACAGTCTGGTCCAAGACTATGGAATGAATTCCCTCAGGAGCTAAGACTATCGTAAACATCATCATCCAAATGTAAACAAAGTTTCTTTAACCTGCTTTTATGACATAAATACATTGCAACATATACATTAAAGAAAAGCGCCTAAATTATCAAAGCAAATCATGCTACAAACCTCTCCCCTGGGGCAAAGGAAGGGAGAATAAACGATGCGTTGCTTAATGCACTACTGGAAAGCAACTGGGTATTGCTGCAATGGGTGAGAATGTGAATGGACTAGCGTGTGATAGAAAACTGTATTTGTTACTGTTTCTACTCGATTAAAAAGCTGCACCGATGTGAATTAATGTTCATTTCTGGCCAACAGGCATTATATATTCATTTTTTAATTGGATACTACTTGTTTAGGATTCTTCTATTGTTTTCTTCTTTCTGCAGTGTCATCCTGACTGTGGAACGGTGAATGAATTACTATAAATCATTGACTCTGGCTGCGTCTGGCTGTAAAACAAGCTAATTTCTTGACTCGCTTCAAGAGGCTTTCTTGGGTTATCATAGAATCATAGAATCTTAGAATCATAGGGTTGGAAGGGACCTCTGGAGATCATCTAGTCCAACCCCCTGCCAGAGCAGGGACACCTTAGAGCAGGTTGCACAGGAACGCGTCCAGGCGGGTTTTGAACGTCTCCAGAGATGGAGACTCCACCACCTCCCTGGCCAGCCTGTTCCAGTGCTCTGCCACCCTCAAGGTAAAGAAGTTCCTCCTCATGTTTAGGTGGAACTTCCTATACTCAAGTTTGTGCCCGTTACCTCTTGTCCTGTCACTGGGCACCACCGAAAAGAGCCTGGCCCCATCCTCCTGGCACCCACCCTTTAAGTATTTATAAGCATGGATCAGGTCCCCCCTCAACCGTCTTTTTTCCAGACTAAAGAGACCCAATTCCCTCAGTCTTTCTTCATAAGAGAGGTGTTCCAGTCCCTAATCATCTTGGTAGCCCTATGCTGCACCCTCTCCAGCAGTTCCCTGTCCTTCTTGAGCTGGGGAGCCCAGAACTGGACACAGTACTCCAGGTGTGGCCTCACCAAGGCAGAGTAGAGGGGGAGGATGACCTCCCTCGACCTGCTGGCCACACTCTTCTTGATGCACCCTAGGATGCCATTGGCCTTCTTGGCCGCCAGGGCACATTGCTGGCTCATGGTCATCCTGTTGTCCACCAGGACTCCCAGGTCTCTTTCTACAGAGCTGCTCTCCAGCAGGTCAGCCCCCAGCCTGTACTGCTGCGTGGGGTTATTCCTCCCCAGGTGCAGCACCCTACACTTGCCCTTATTGAATTTCATAAGATTCCTCTCTGCCCAACTCTCCAGCCTGTCCAGGTCTCTCTGTATGGCAGCACAGCCTTCTGGTGTGTCAGCCACCCCTCCCAGCTTTGTATCATCAGCAAACTTGCTGAGGGTGCACTCTATCCCCTCATCCAAGTCGTTGATGAATATATTGAACCGGACTGGACCCAGTACTGACCCCTGGGGAACACCACTTGTCACTGACCTCCAACTCGACTCTGCGCCCCTAACCACAACCCTCTGAGCTCTTTATATTTCAGTAAAGCTGGATTGCTACATCTAAATATAGATCAACCTTTAAATTACTTGCTTCCAAAATTAGTTCAAAGAAGTATTCTGAATCATAAATACAGTTAATACACAGAACAGTGAATCCCAGCCTTTCTGGAGGTACACTGTTGTTTTACCTGAACGCTGAAGTTTATTTCATCCTTGGTGCCTGGATAACTCTCCTACTCATTGTATGAGTCGCGACAAACCTGGAGTCAAGACTTTCTCCGCCCCGTGTCCTTCTCACAAGGGAAAGTACTAGAAAAGGCAGGCTGCACGCTCCCACCTCATTTGTAGCAAGTCATTCACCCAGGATCTAGTTTCCAGATGTATGTAAGAATGGGAAGAGACTAACTTCATACCACATTCACTGCTTTCCTGATTATGACAAGAAAGCAGTCTGGGTTTTAGAAGTGATTAGGGCTGGTTGGAAACTTGTGTTTTACATTGGAAAGTGTACTTTCTTAAAAAAAAAAATAAAAAAAAAGAGGTATTTTTATAAGCAATTTTTTGTTTTGTCATGGTATCTCATTTTGGCTGGTGTTCCTGGGAAATTAGATCTCTCGCTGTAGCACAGTGCTTTCCTTCTGACCACACTGACTGGTATGTTATGGAAGATGTAGTTTGACCAGCTTGTCCTGCCTGTGGGAAAGAATGAGGCATCTTTACTCGAAACAACAAGCTCTTTCAAGCTATGGAGCTACACCACAATGGGAAATGAAAGTGTAACATTGAGATGACTGGAAGCAAAGATTTTTAGCCTTGTTTCAACATGATTCTCTACCATGATGTTTCCTAATCAAAAGCTTTGGAATTTGTGTCCTGTGCTTGTGCCTTGGAATATTACCTTTAAACAGTCAGTTGCAGCTGTTGATATCTTTGAGTGTGGGAGACTAACTGTTGGTGAAAAATACAAACAACGTGATAAACTAGTATAACAATAAATGAAACTGCAGCAGAATTTACCTATATTAATAGATTCAGAGAGTCACAGAATGGTTTGGATTAGAAGGGACTTTCAAATATCATCTAGTCCAACCGCCCTTTGTGGGCAGGGATATCTTCCACTAGACCAGGTTGCTAAAAGCCCCATCCAGCCTGACCTTGGACACTTCCAATGACGGGGCATCCACAACTTTTCTGGGCCACCTGTTCCAGTGTCTCACCACCCTCATCACCCTCATTGTAAAAAATTGCTTCGTTATATCTAATCTAAATCTACCCTCTTTCAGTTTAAAAATGTTGCCCCTTGTCCTGTCACTTACAAGCCCTGGTAAAAAGTCTCTCATTCCCTATTTTATAAGCTCCTTTTAAGTACTGAAAGGCTGTAATAAGGTCTCCCCAGAGCCTTCTCTTCTCCAGGCTGAACAACTCCAACTCTCTCAGCCTTTCTTCATGAGCTGTATGCCAGCCCTTTGATCATTTTCGTGGCTCTCCTCTGGACCAGCTTGAAGTTCATTTCTTGCCTGTTGCTGAAATCTAATTCTTGGTGATGTCTAAGTGCTGGTTTCATGTAGGAAATGTTGAATGTCAGCTTTCTTTGGGTTGATAAAACAGGATGAAAATGGATAATGACACTTCCTAATTTCCCGAGGGAAGGCGATTCTTAATTTAGCTTGATGTAAAACAAGATCTTCTTTGACAAGTTTTGCATAAACCTATCACTTAACTTTTCTCAGGCATTAAGTGCTTCTTTTGAAGCTGATCTGAGTATGAAGTAGGGCATTTCAGTAATATTTCCATAATGTTTTGTGTAGTAGCTCAGTAAGTATACTAGCAACTTGCCTCTTGTCCAGTCTTTCAAAAATAATGCATGTTTTTGTATCAAAGCCAATATTTTAAATCTACAACAGACATAGAAGTCACAAACAAATGTTCATGTGGGAAAACAAAAATGCAGGATTAATTCTGTTAGTATGAACTATTTGAATCTTGAATATATTAAACCTTATTTCTGAACAACTGTTAACTTTGGAAGTAAAAGGTTAAAGTAGAAAGTAAGCTGTGGTGTGATGGCAAGTAGATTGAAAGATTTGTGACTAGAAGTATGATTCTCTAGTATTTCTAGAAGTGCGTCTGAAGAAATAAATGAATATTATTGAGAGTTGCCATGTTGCTCAAAGGGCTCTTACAGAACGATGTCTTCTTCTCTGAAATTCTTGGCCAAAACATCACCACTAGCCTTCTTTGCTTATATTTCTCAATTAACAAATGCACTTGAAGAATTTTCTACTCTTTTGAGTGAATGAATTAATTCATGTTTGTGCAACGTTTTCAAGACAGAACTACCTACAGTAACCCATGACTGTCTCTGAAAATCTAACCAAATTATATTTGGCTTAACTAATCTGTAAATGACACTCAGTAGTAGTAGGATTTTACACAGTGCAAATTTTGCTTCAGCCTTCTGGAAAAGAATCATTGCTGAATGTTCCTACAAATCTAGTATAATTTTGGTTTTACCCTCATCTTAAAAAAAATCTTGCTCCCTCACCTACCAGCAAAGGCGGTTTCATACTTATTACCTGAGGGCTTTTGGACGATCTGTGCAACCCAATAAACACATATGCAGACTCAGTCCTTTGAACTGTGACTAAATGCAGCTGCTGTCGGAGCTGGAAGCACAGGCACAAGAACATTCTAGTGTTACATGGCCTGGAGTTCATGTTAAACAGGTAGTGCTAATGGGGAGAAGAGGACTACAGACCCTTTAGCTACTCCCTGCCCCCCTTCCCATCCAAATACATGTATCCCTGGACATTGTTGTTGTTGATGATGATAATAAATAATGTTACTGTTATGGACCTACTATCATGTTCAGGAGAAATAAAATTTGAGCGTCCTGTTCCAATTATACATTCAATGGCACAAAGTATAGGCAGATGTTCATGTTACTGCAAACCAGCTAAGACAGAAACAGGCAATGCCTCAGCTGCACTTTGATCCCTGTGTGGGTGTTCTTACTCTGCAGTGAATGTGAAGCACCTTCACTGCATTGCATGTGGACTCACAAAGTTACTCTGATGTTCTTACTTGGTGTACCTGCCTGTTTCATAGGATTAAGCACACATGCTGCTGTTTACATAGTTTACATCAAGTTTTCAGGTCTGTGTCTTTAAAAAGCGACCATGATGTTCCACCATAGTACCCACAGCTGATTTGTCAACACTAGGCTGGATAGCCACCGAGCTGCAGCCATTTAGCTCAGCAAGGTTCCAGCCAGCAGCAGCAACCTGCTTCTGGGTTGGGAGGGTGTTCCTCATAGCCTCCTCCAGCATTGGTTGATTGGATTACATGGTTCACCTGTAGGTTCTGGAGATGCTGTTAACTCTTTCAATGTTTTGGGACAGTGGAGCTGCACTTCTCTGAGGTTATGACCTTGCACCAAAGTTGGGAATGAGCACAGACAGAAATCTCACAAATTGCATCAGATGTCTTCGGTCTGTCACATCACCAGCAAACCCACATGACTGCATCGTCAAAACTTGCCTTCAGAGGTCATGTGTCATTGCTGACATGTCCTCTTCATGGCCTGTATGTCTGATTTAAATCCTTGTGAGTTACTGGGATAGTTAAATGCAGGAACAGATCAGCTTCCTATTCTGGATCCATGTGGGGCAGCAGGGAGGAGAGATGTGATGAGCCTGCAGAGCTTTTCAGCAAATGCTGGAGGACTAGGAGCCTTCTGCCCTGGGATCAGTGAGGGTAGACAAGCTCTCTCACAACACCTAATATGCACTAGCTTAGTGCTAGTGAGCATGGATGTTTCCTCCAGAAGTCTCAGTAGATACTGTGACTTATGGCAGGCGCTAACTGCCATGCAGTTTAGTTAGGGTAGATGCTTGTTAGCCTGTCCTGGTAAACTTGGCAAAGAGGAGGTTCCCTCAGCCACGTCTTCTTCAGAGAAGTATGGAAAGGAATAATTTTGTGTAGGACAGAGGCAGGAGCTCAGCTGGAAAGAAAATCTCTTCCCCACCCCTTTCTTTTTTTCACTGTGGGCTCTTGTGTAATGTCTTCATCAAAGTTGGCAAATTATGTTTTATCTGTGACATTCAGCTTCTGGTCGGCACTGGGGGTGTGTGGCCTGCAGGGTTACAAACAAAATGCTGCACCTCTTCAAGAAGAGCTTTGCCCATTGAATCGGATCACATTTGGTTCAGCTCCTTTTAGGTGATACCACAGACTGGAAAAACTTCTGTATGAAATACTCCATCAACCCCGTTGTCCTAGCACTTCCTGCGAATAACACGGTGACCTGAGGTAGGGAGCATTTCCCCTGAGCTAGCTGTGGACGTGGTGTGTCTCACCGCTGTAATTCTTTGTCTTCGGGCTTCTTGTTTCACATTCTGGCATCTGTGACGCTCCTTAGCATTGACTGGTTTCTGCTTTTCATCTTGCTCACACCTTTGGCTGTTGAATGGAGCTGGAGAAAGTCCAGACTTCTCTTGAGTGCCTAATTCTTCAGATCAAATCCATCTTTGCAGGTTTGTTTTTGGCTTTTATTTTTGGCTAATGAAGATAATGATACCGGCATTGCTAAAACGGTGGTACTTGTTATCTTCACAAATCTTTTTCTACCTTTCTTCCACTCTATTCCAAGGACTTTCTTCTGGTTTTAGTCTCCTGTTGTGCAGATGCATTTTGCTGCAATTTTAACTGTCATTCATCCTTCACTGTGTGATGTCTTGTCCTGTTTATGGCCTGTGCCACAGAATTTGTCCTTTTTATTTTACTGTGTTGTCCTGGTCCATGTCCAGCGTTACTGTGTGAATAAAGTAATCATAAACTACCTGCAGTTGCCTAAGAAATTCTTCTAATAAAGTCTTCAGCAGGCAGAGTCAGCGTAATGGTCTCACTAACAGTCTGTCCCTTGCAAAGGATCCTGGCACAAAGACCTTTGTCAGGAAGCAGTTCCTGCATCCCAGCTGATCTAGCAGTTGAGAGACTCCCCAGACACCTCCTCATTTTTGTGGCCAGCTCAGTTCAAATGCAAAGATGAACTTGGCCATGTGTCCTATAGCAGTTTTTCTTCTCCATGGACAAAAAATGCTTTTACACCTTTCCTTTTTCAGTCTTGCCCTTTACAAAATTTAAACTTTATTTTGTATGTGCATCTGAATCTTCTGCCTTATCTTTATCTTCGTCACACAGTGGGATGATGGGCTCTCCCATTCTCCAAGGATCTGACATAGGCTGAACAATCATTGCCTAATCTTCCCTCCTTCCTTTTCAGGTTAGAAGCTTCACAGTTTTCAGTCTGTCTTCTGTGCCATTTCCACTTGGAGATCTCCTCGAGCAAGACTTTCTTTCAAAACATTTTGCTGAAGATGTGATTGCATCTCCTTTACAGTACTTCTTTAAATAAATTTCTCATTTATTCATATCCTTCTCAATCTTTCAGCTGCTACCATCTGTCATGGGCTGCTTGTGTCCACCTTTTCCTTAGCTGGATAATATCTTTTTTCATAAATCCCATCTTTTGTTTCTGACTAGTTCTTCTGAATAGCCTGCACTGGCAACATTTTCTCTGTGTGGTCATGTTCCCTCTCTTTTCCTCCGTTCACAGACATTCCTCTGGTATAACTCACTCCAGATTTTCCTTAGGCTATTTTATAGGCTGCTGGCACTTGAGTATTCCGTTCTTTTCTATCATTCATATGAGTTCTTCTACATCTTTTTAGTTAATTTTCACAAAACTTGTCTTCCCTAAAATCTGCATGCTATAATGTCCCTAGATAATTAGCTGTTGTAACACCACTATCCACAATACATTTGTACTGTGAATATCCTGCACTTGAAGTAAAATGTTTCCATGGTTTGCAAAGGCTTTGATTTTTAAACTTGTAAGAATCAAGCTGTGGTCTGTTGTCTGCCACTGCCATTATCAGTATGCTGTTTCTGGAAAATACCTTGACTATGACATCAATAATATGCTCATCAGCTGTGTCATATATTTCTGGGTAGGAGAAATCATAACTTAGAGACAGCATGTAACTTTTTTTCCACGTGCAGTCACAGAGCAGACGGCCTTTCTTTAAATAGTGTGGTCCAAGCCCCTGCTCAAACTGGGATCATCTAGAACAGGTTGCCCAGGACCCCCAGTGACCAGCCACCAGCTGGGGTTTGTGCCTCCCATCACATTCCTCTGAGCCCAGGTTGTGACCAAGGAGCAAATCTGCATCCATCAGTGCAGTTACATTTTTTATTACATTGGTGCACACAACATTGGATTCTTGTCTTTACTCTAACTTTTTTGAATCCCACTTAGTAGTAGCAAAATTTTATCCATTTGCTGTTCGTCTACTTCTTGTAAATTTGGGGTGTTTTTCCCCTATAATTCCTATACTTGTATTTAGTGTTGTTTTCTTTTGTCTTCATGGGCCTGTCTGACTGTTATGAGTGCTTGGCTAATGAGGTCTAGGAATCAGGGTTATTTTGCTGGACACAGGTAGCTGGTACCCCAGAGCACCCCCCGTCTTCACCTGTATGTGAGACATCCGTGTACACTGATGGATAAAACATGGGGCCTACAGGAGACCCATGCCCTGCTGGACCAGTAGATGGGGTCAGACAGGACTCTCTAGGGCACCTTGAGGGCAGTAAATGACTTATTTAGGTGACTGAATTGAGTCCCTATTACTGAGCCCATGTGTTTCAACCATTCCCATTAGCTGAAATGACTACAAACATATTTTTTCCCCAAATAACCATTTTTTCCCCACTCTAAAAGGTATTACTAGTCTATATTCGGCACGCTTAGATTTTCTTTGCAAAGTCTGGACCGTAACTGCACATACCACATCAACCTGTCTGAAGTTTTTGCAGAAAATAATTTTAGTCTTGCAAATATAGCAGCTGCGTGGAGCTGAGTGCTCCTGATCCAAGCTTGTTTCCAGGCCACAGGCGAAGCTTTATCCTGCTTCTGGCAAAACAGTCGTCTTGCCTTTTGAAGCCTCTCCCTTAGCTTTCACTTTTGCTCTAGCTGTGTATGCTGCGTATCAATCTGTGGTTTGCTAATTTAAACCGCTGTTTGTTTATCTCCTTTGTCCTCCAGAATTTGCTCTTGGTCTTGTGCCAGGCTCTGCACAGCACACACAGCTGTTTGGGGGGGGAGTTCCAAGTTTAAGTCAGGAGCTTTGGAGCTTTTGTTTTGTCTTGATTCTCCCCTCCTTATTGCCACAAATGCCATAGATCTGAGGCCACTGAACCAAGAAGTAGCTAATCTGTTGCAAATGACCTGAAAGAATTTGCCTCATCTATGTTTATATTTATATTTTATAGAAATAAATATTATATATAACGGAACTTTTTAAAAATATATCTATATAACATATATATATATATATATGGTTTTGTCCCAAGTTCAGTCTTTGTAGGGCTGCAATTTATTTGAGGGTGTGTCTCATAAGGATCTCCTCTCCCCACATAGAATCATAGAATTATAGAATTGTTTAGGTTGGAAGGGACCTTGAAGATCATCGAGTTTCAACCCCCCTGCCATGGGCAGGGATACCTCCCACTAGACCAGGTTGCCCAAGGCCACATCCAGCCTGGTTTATCCTTTCTCCTCGCTGTCTGCCATCAGAGAGGAGCTGGACCTGGACCTTCTGGCCTGGTTTGCCCACCTCTTGCACTGGGGAATGGGTGGGACATGATGGCCAACTCCCAGCCTGACCTAGGAAAGGCACTGAAAGCCCCTGCTTGGCTGGTAAAGCAAAAGCGAAACAGCAAAGCATGGTAAGCTGTGATGGCCTCTGGTCCCCCAGTTCTTCATATTGCAGGTACCAGTCTGGAGCAGAGTCCTGCCTGGGAGTGACAGAAAGGATCATACAGGAAGTTACAGCAGTGTTTCGCTGTGAAACACCTTTGCTGAGGAAATACAACATTGATGGGCTAACAAAAATGGCTTCTATAAGAATCAGTTGACATAAGCCTGAAGCTAAAGCTGGACTTTCAACATAAATCAACGGATCTAGAAGCTTTTCGCATATTTGTGTCAGAAGGGCTCATGCAGCCAAAAAGGGAAAAAAGAAGAAATGCTTGCATGACCAGTTTCCCCTTCTGTAAATAGCAGAGGTCACTACTCATATAATTAGAACTGAATACAGGATATATATTGGCATAAGCAAAGCAATATGTCTAAGGGGAATAACTCATATTTAGTCTAAATCTCTGCTTATGAGAGAGAGGTTTAGGTTACAGACTTCACACGGTTTTCTTGTCTGGAGTGAATGGTAACAGATCGATAGGACAGAAGGATTTCTTTACCACCAGTAGCCAAATATTCTTGCATCCAAAACAGGTTGTGCCCAGTGTTTTTGTAACTAAAGGAAGTGTTTCATGGTCTTTCTCACTGGAAAAGGCACTACATAAAGCCTTCAAGCCTGATTTTTCCTTCAAGCCCCTGTAACTGCAGGAGGAAGGAGAGAGGCCAAGCACCCGTTACCCAACCTGCTCCCTGCCACAGCCTCAGCTGTGACACTGTTTTGAACAGATATTATGACAAATTAATTTCTCTCAGTGGCAGCAGTCTATTTGCTGCTCTAAGATGTTTTAGTGAGTTACAGTTTGAGGGCTGGCATATCCCACCTCCGGCTGTGCTGCCCTTCTCTGGCCATGAAATACATGATGAGCTGCTGAGGATGAAACGCTGGTCTTCTGTGCTCTTGCAGATTTTTAAGTGGAAAGATGTGAGCTGTCCTGGCTGAGATTTTGAGGTAATCTTCCACTACAACTCCCTCCAGCAAATTATACAGCTTTATTACCAGGTAGCTGGGAAAGTATGGTTGTTACCAGGACTGTACGAATGGTCTATGTGTTGTAAAGGCAACACAGTCTTTTGCCAGTACCATGAATTTGAGACCTTTTCTTATGAAGACCTATTATGGTTTGAAGAACCCACAATAATTTATTGTCGTTTAGACAATTATTCTGTCTCTGATGACCCCTCCCCACCCGGAAAGTGGAAGCGAAAAGAAGCAAAGAAACCCAAGGGTTGAAATATAAACAGATTTACTAGAGTAAGATTAGATAATTAACATTAATAGTACTAAAGAACCAATACTGATCCTGACACCAATACAGAATACGCACAGATTATACTCAGCCGATTGTATCAGTAGGAAGCTGTGCACTCCCAGCAGTGGACAGCAAATGTCGGACACTACGAACACTACATCTTTGGGAGGAAGGGAAGGGCTCAGGGGTTCGGCACCAGGGCAAGAAGTTCTCTGGATCGCAGCCATCAAGGGAGAGAGAGCACTCCTCAGCAAACTTTCTAGTTTATATTGAATGTGATGTTTGTGGTATGAAATAATCCTGTTGGCCAGCTTGGGTCAAGTGCTGAGGTCCGCTTCTCCTCATCCCTGCACCTGGCAAGCTTGAAAACATTGAGACCTTGAAACCCACATACCGTAGCTGGCTGTGAAGTAAATATTTTCACCAATTCGGACACTAGAGTCTTCTAAAAGTGCAGCTTTCCCTAGCATTAGGAGAGAAATAGTCCTGTGTTGCTCAAAACAGGACAAGACTTTTGACCAACAATCATCTTAGGACAAAATGGCAGTGACAACTATGAAGGCAGAGCAAAGCCACCCCAGGGAGTTGCTCATGGCAGCTGGCTCATTGGGCTGGTGTCGCCCTGGCCAGCGTGGTGGCTTGCCTGCCGTCCCACTGAAGCCACGCATGGGGAGAGGAACCCAACCAAAGCAGCTGATGTGGTGGAGAGGAGACGCGGGCTCTATATTATTCCTTTGCTCGTAAGATGACAGTGGAGCCTGGAACATTTCAATTTCTCTTTATGTATACAGGGCATGGGTGTGAGCCACAGACAAAACGGTCTTTATAAGGCAACGATTCCGGGGCGGCTGAGGCAGTGCTAGCGGGGATGATCCATGCTGTGCCGCTGCGTAGCCACGGGTGGGTGGAGAAGCCCCTCGCTCCCCAGCACTCCTTCCCCCCCTCTGGGTAAAACAAGGTAGGGGGACTGGGTGAGGTGACTGTAGTGGGAGCCCGTGCCTAGATGCTGGAGCAAGGTCGGGGCATTCGAGGTGAAGGGGAAGCTCGGTGTTCTGCAAATCAGCATCCTGGCAACCACCGTGCCGATGGCGCCAAGGCTGGATCGTAGCTGAGGGAGAAAGAGGGAAAAGTAGTTTGCAACCTAAATTCTTGGCAGCAGCAGAGGCTGAATGAAGTGGTATCAGCATTGCTACGGTGGTGGTCTCCAAGCTACAGAGAAGCCAGCATCCCCACCACATTTGGAGTTCAATTCTTCCTATATAGTGGGCTTGCTGTCTTCTGCCCTTAACCTGTGCTGGGGCTACATATATAGGGGGGCAGTTGGAGCCGTTATTGTTGCTGATGGATTGGGATCTGTCCCAGCAACAGGAGGCTACAATCTGTTCTCAAATATATTAGTGCCAGTCACCCTAAAAGTTTGCCATCCCTGATGAGGGGTCATGGTACCTCTGCATGCATCCGTGCTCTGGAGCAGTCCCCCTCCTCCTGCATGTCCTGAGGGCTTCTTTCTGAGGCACAGAGAGTCCACAGCTACGGACTACCTGGTTTCTTCCCAGAAAATAATGCATGCCTTTAAAATAAACCCTTCTTACACCAAAGCATTTTTACTGAACTTCAGGCTAGGCTGAAAGTCTACAAAAGACATAAAAATGTTATAGAGAGAATTTTCTTTATCTTGGGAGGTGGTATATAGTACACATAAAAAAAAAACCCAAACCCTATTCAAGGTCCATAAGCAGTGGGAATCACATATATGGGATTTACTTATTATGTTTTAGCTCTCTGCAGCAATGTAATATAACTGCAGGTGAATCTGTGTTGAGAGGCCAAATGCGTCATGGCAGGTTTCTGCCAGGTATGTTTTGGGTGCTAAAGGTGGCGTATGAAACCAAGAAGTAGCTTGGTGTGCAACAGGACTGCTTGACTCCAGACAGTAGGGTTGTGTGGGTAGGGAAGATGTTAGAGCTGGTGCTCACTGTCCTTTGTACAGTCACAGACTCTCCATTTGGAACACTCACCTTCATTCAGTAATAGTTGAGTAAAACAGATACCATAGAGATGAAGTGGCTGGATTTATTCAGTATTCAGTATTTGGTCTTTGTCGTTGCTAAAGGTTGTGAATGCTTTTTGTTGTGCATGGGAGTAAACCACCAAGATTGGTGACCTAACTGCTCTCCAGGTGAGAAAACTGAATTCTCGACTAGGGAAACAGGTCAGATTTAGAAATGTTAGATCTATACGGGTTCCTGGAGGAGTGAAAGCGTGAAGCAGAGGTGTCTTTTGACACAGGAGATTGTAAAGGTGATGAAAATGGCTAGAGAAAATTCAACTCCTGTGAGAGTGGTTCTGGGGTGTTCCATTACTGGGAATGTTTGAGTCTGCATTTACTCCGCCTGGCTTTATTATTAACTTCAGGAGGGTTAATCCTGATCTGCTCCCACATCCGTGAAGCAAACATTATTGCAACTCCTGAGACTAACAAGGTGCTTCTGAACAGATTAACAGATGGGAACGAACACTGAGGAGCTCAGGCTTGTTTGGACGATAGCAATGCTTCCCATTTGTCATCCCTATCTAATTACATTGGAAAATAATTATCATTCCCATTTTGCAGGTAAGAAAAGCGAGCCAAAGAGATTCAGTGACCTGCCAAAGGTGAAGCCAACAATTGTTGAAAGAACTTGAAATAAGATCTTATTTCTCATGAGTTCTGAGTCCTTTCCACATACAAACTCTATACTATATAGCAGGACATGGCTCTACTCTCATTAAAACTGTGGATAACCACCCACTAACCACCCTAATCCAGGTCTGATATGAATTCACAATTGTATTTCTGTTGAATTACCCAGAACAATAATGTTAATGCCATCTGGATGAGGACATATTACACCTGAGCAGCAAAAACAAAATAAAAAAAGAAAAAGAAAAAGAAAAAAAAAGTCTTTAGGCACAAAACTGCTTCTTCAAAATTCTTTTGAATACTTGAACTGGCAGAAAGATTTTGCACTACCTCAACACCTTTCATCAGATGGCTGTGATGCATTTGAGCTGGCAGCGGGAGCTCTCCCAGTGGAATTACCCCCCCCATGGTGTCGCTGCTGGGTGTGACACCCCTGGAAGCAAAGGAGCAATCAAATGCTAAGCCTCTCTGATGGTGTTTTCCATCTGTTTTCCTGCCAGCACGCAACAGAGAACTCACCACCATTTCTAGGGAAGCAAAGCTGTGTCATCGCCTCTTTGTGTGTGTCCGTCACATTAACATCTTTCAGTCTACTGACAGCTTCAACCATATTTAATACAAGGGTATTTGTCTTGATAGACAATTACGTTCCTGCATGCCCAGTATAAATAAGTTACCAGGGAAAGGCGAGAACTGAGTTTGACTGTGCACAGATCCATCCGTGTGACTTCTGATCCTGATGACTGGGTTGCACAGCTGAGCTTGGCAGAGAATGTGTGGCTGGCAACATACTTTATACTCCTCAGGAAGAGTGTACCATGAACTTTAAGATTTTAGCTGCACAAGTCAGCCAGTCAAGAAGCAAAAATTCTCAACAGAAAGTACTTCAGTAATTACACTACAAATGGAACCT
Organism: Vanellus vanellus; assembly: GCF_965231255.1. Lineage (NCBI taxonomy): Eukaryota > Metazoa > Chordata > Aves > Charadriiformes > Charadriidae > Vanellus > Vanellus vanellus. The sequence continues at coordinate 138,377,263 of NC_138906.1, read as the reverse complement.
GTTGGGGAAGAAGCGTGATAATGAATGCAATGAATAGTGGGTGTTGGGTCCATATTTGATTTTTATAAAAATCTCTCTGGCTTTCCCACAGATCTAAGGTTTTAACTTGTAATATTCCCCACAGATTTTGAGATAGGAAGGTGCTTAAACTGTCCAACTGTACTTAATTGTAAGCCAAACTAGCTAACTTATTTACTCAGGAAAATAAGTGCTCAGGAACCTCCTTACTGATGAAAATCATATGTTGTCAACTGAACGTGTATTTCTTCTCTAAGCATTGATTTTTCTTTATGTAGAACAAAGACACTCAGACTTTATTTTGAGGTGAAAAAAACTGAAAGCTGAGAGAGATATTTTGGGTTACCTCCTTCACACAGCACACTTGATCTTATTTTAGGGTTTCTCCAGGAATAACATGGTACTGGAGACACTAACCCTTCTCTCACTCTTCAGCTCCTAAGTAAAAAGAAGCGGATAGAGTAACATGAATTGGACATCGCTCTTATTCCTAGTACTTAATTACTTTCTATCTCAGCAGCAACACGTATAGCAGAAGCTGCCTGACTTTTACACAAGGGATAAAGAGTACCAGATCAGACTCTACACTAATGCTCCTTCAGTCTTGAGCTGGGGCTCTGCATACTCTCCATGACGTTAGGAGTATAGCTTTCCTTCTTGCTAGCTGGTATTATTCTTGAGTGTCAGTTCAATATACAATATACAAGGTTCAGAGCTCCAAATGCTGCTGATATGTCACTGGGGAGGGCTACTATGGCTTGGAAGGAAGGAAGAGAGGGAGAAAGGAAGGAAGGAAGGAAGAAAGGAGCGGAGGGACAGAGGAAGGGCAGGAGGAAGACCAGTTTACTGTTATTGAGGTTACAAAGGCAAGTGCTTAGAAGAGGAAATTATTTGGCTGCTTGTGCCACTGTAATTCTTTCCTCTCTTTGCCTGCTTAGGATGGTGCTGACATTAATGTCAGAACTGTAATTAAAGTAAGTAGCTCATGTACTCACTGACAGGACAGCACAGAAAGAATGAAAAGAGAACAAAGCTGAAATTGCACAGATTTAGTATTTCCCAACTTCTAAGTGCCTGAATTTGCAATCCAAACAACCTTATTTTTAAATAGCTTGGGTTTTACAGAGTCAATGCAGCTTATATAGCTCTTGGGATCAGAAAAAGGGAGAGCAGCCTCTCAAGTACAGTGCCAGGAAGATTCTCAGCCAAAGCAGTGACAGCTGGAGGTGGGAATTTGAGGCTGCTTTTAGTTTTTAAAAGATTGATGGGTTTGGAGAATAGGACATCATGTCAGTGGCAGAAGAAAAACAATCTTTTATCCCATGGTAGGTAGTCTGATGCAGAAAGCAGCATCTGAACATTCATTTTGCTTTGTCATAATCAAAGCGACCCAACTGCCAGGCTATCGTGAGGATCCCTGTGACCAGCTTTCTACACAGTCCCGCAGATTTCAATTGCTGTCTGGCTTCCAAAAGTCAGCCGTGAGCCTGGGTGGCAGTAAAAACTGTCTTCTGACATGGGGTTCAGTCTGTGGACTACACAGTCTCTAATTCCTAAACCTCAAAGGACTACTGTATAAGCTCCAGCAGTGGGCTTTCCGGGATCTGTCCTCCAAGGAAGTTTTCGGCCACAATGCCAAATGGATGGAGAGGCATAACTTTTCCTTCAGTTCTATATGTTGTTAGTGAAGGAGGTAAACAATACATCTGAGCGGACTGAATTGCTGCTGGGGGGCATATAGCATATAGTCCCTGTGGTATGTTGTCAGAGGAGAGGAGGAAGTGTTCACTCTTGATTATTCTCCAGTGATCGTATAGAGCATCTGAGCAATAGGTCATATGGATTGGATTGCTTCCCAGGGCCAAGTGCTTAAAATTATGATGAACTGGCATCTATATTCCACCACTTGTTTTTTTTCCTTCCCAGAAACTTTCTTAGAGGATTTGCCAAAAGGAGAAGGCAGTTTCCTTTTCTGTATTTAAAAAACATATGGGCTTCAGTGTGAGGAGAAAAAGAAACTTAGTCAAAACAGCATATTCTTGTTCATCATTGTTGTTCCTGAGATATGATCCCACAATGTATTTATAAGGGCAGTATTGCTGTCCCATCAAGCACTGATGCATCCAAATAACTTTAAGGAGAAGGGCAGTCCTGTGGAGCTCAAATGCATGCTGGAGTTAGGGCCAGCATTTAGGGAACCACCAAGTTCATAGACAGAAAGCAAACAAATTGTGAGAATGGAAGGCTTTTGGGGTAAGGGATGTCTTATCAATGCAGAAAAATACCTGATGGGAGGGTATAACAAAGACTTAGTAACAAAGACATAATAATACGACATAAGACATAATAACATGTCTAATAAGCACATAATAACATTATGACATGTTATAGTATGACTGTTATGGTTTGAGAAAACACACAACAATTTATGGTCATTTAGACAATCATTCTATCACCTGATGACCCCTCCCCACCTGGGAAGGGAAATCAGGAAGAAACAAGAAAACCCAGGGGTTAAAATATAAACAGATTTAATAGAATAAGACTAGATAATTAACATTAATAGTATTAAAGAACCAATACTGATCCCAACACCAATACAGAATATGCACAGATTATACTCAGCCGATTGTATCAGTAGGAAGCTGTGCACTCCCAGCAGTGGACAGCAAATGTCGGACACTACAAACACTACATCTTTGGGAGGAAGGGAAGGGCTCAGGGGTTCGGCACCAGGGCAAAAAGTTCTCTGGATCGCAGCCATCAAGGGAGAGAGAGCACTCCTCAGCAAACTTTCTAATTTATAGTCAATGCGATGTTCATGGTATAAAATAATCCTGTTGACCAGCTTGGGTCAAGTGCTGAGGTCTGCTCCTCCTGCACCTGGCAAGCTTGAAAACATTGAGACCTTGAAACCCACATACCGTAGCTGGCTGTGAAGTAAATATTTTCACCAATTCGGACACTAGAGTCTTCTAAAAGTGCAGCTTTCCCTAGCATTAGGAGAGAAATAGTCCTGTGTCGCTCAAACTAGGACAATGACATAAGACATAATAAAACACATAATAAAAAATAACAGACTCAGACTCTTCTGAGTGATATCCAGAGAAAGGACAAGAGGAAAGAAATGCAAATTAAAATACAAGAAAGTGTTTAAATTTAAGAAAGAACTTTCTTTCTATTTTTACTGTGAGGGTGATCAAACCCTGGCACAGGTTGCATAGTGAGGTTGTGGAGTCTCCATCCTTGGAGATATTCAAAACCTGACTGGGCATGGTCCTGGGTATCCAGCTCTAGGTGACTCTGCTCTGAGCAGGAGCTTGGACTGGATGATCTCTGTGGTTCTGTGGTTCCATGAAATCCACTTCCAAAATAGATTAAATGTGGCAACATGGACAGCACTGTCTCCAGTAACAGCTAAATCATCATATTCAGACTCTAGGAGCCAGAGATTGAATGCTGAAGGGCATCAGTGCACACTGGAAATCCTCCATTAATGTTGTGATATAATGCCTTCATTAAATAACTAATGAAGAATCCTGGCAAACAAGGTCAAAGAGATCTGCTGTCCTTATACTGTAAGATTTGATCACTATTAAGTAACACAGAAAAGTAATAGGTCTGTGTACTGATCAAAACACTTGTCATACAACAGAAGTGGAAATCTGTGGCTTTGTGGTTGTCCTGGGCTGCAGTATTTGTACACACAACCAAGTTCCCTGCTTAACCTCTCATGAAATACAAACAGCAAAACCAGCAGAAACTGTTTTTAAAAAAGACATTGGTATGGAATGTTGTGCTTAAAATATGACATGTGTATCGTCCCACTGATTTCATGGGTGCAGCTCTGCGGTGGGTTGACCCTGGCTGGATGCCAGGTACCCACCCAGCCACTCTATCACTACCCCCCTCAGCTGGACAAGGTGGGGAGAAAATAAGATGGAAAAAAAATTGTGGGTCAAGATAAAGGCAGTTTAACAAAGCAAAAGCAAAGGCCACATGCAGAAGCAAGGGAAAGCAAAAGATTTATTCTCTACTTCCCATCAGCAGGCCACGTCCAGACACTTCCAGGGAAGCAGGGCCTCAGTACGTGTAGCAGTTGCTCCAGAAGACAAATGTCGTAATAACAAATGTGCCCCCTCCTCCTCCTTTTTATTATATTTTATTGCTGAACAGACATCATATGGTATGCAATATCCTTTTGTTCAGTTTGGGTCAGCTGTCCTGGCTATATCCCCTCCCAAGATCTTGTCCACCCCCAGCCTACTGGTGAGGGAAGAATGTTGGAGAGATGGCCTTGATGCCATGGGAGCACAGCTCAGCAGTACCCAAAACACTGGTGTGTTATCAACACCTTTCTAACTAAAAATACAAAGTGCATCACTATGAGGGCTGCTATGGGGAAGGTTAACTCCATCCCAGCCAGACCCACTACAGCTTTACATGGTCTGCCCTGGCCCCCCTGCACACAAAGGAGAGGTGTGACATGTTCCAGAAGATAAAGCTGCAATGTAAAGATGTCTTCCAAGACACGCGCAATAGGACTTGACCAACAGGGACCTCACCTATACACGTGGGTTTGCTGCTAGAAGAAACCAGACCAAACCGTCCGAAAGCAGCCAGATTGCAACAAAATTGTGCAAACTCAGCTAATAAAAATGTATTAAGTGTGCTTGCACAGGGAGTTTGTCTGTACAAATGCTCAAAAGTGAATGGTAACAGATGATCTACTGACCTGTCAGCCTCACCACTGTGCCTGGGAAGATCATGGAACAGATCCTTGGAGAAGCCATGCTAAGGCATGTGGAGGACAGAAAGGTAATTTGAGACAGACAGCATGGCTTCACCAAGGGCAAGTCCTGCCTGACCAACCTCATGGCCTTCTATAATGGAGTGACTACATCAGTGGACAAGTGAAGAGCTACGGATGCCATCTATCTGGACTTCTATAAGGCCTTTGACACAGTCCCCCCCAACATCCTTCTCTATAAATTGGCGAGGTATGGATTTGGTGGATAGACTGTTTGGTGGATGAGGAATTGGTTGAATGGTCACATCCGGAGGGTAGTGGTCAAAGGCTCAGTGTCCAGATGGAGACTGGTGATGAGTGGGGTCCCTCAGGGGTCCATATTGGGACCAGTACTGTTCAATGTCTTCATCAATGACATAGACAGTGAGATCGAGTGCACCCTCAGCAAGTTTGCAGACGATATCAAGCTGAGTGGTGTGGTTGACACACCTGAGGGATGGGATGCCATCCAGAAGGACCTGGACAAGCTCAAGAAGTGGGCTTATGTGAACCTCATGAGTTTCAACAAGGCCAAGTGCAAGGTCCTGCACCTGGTTTGGGGCAACCCCTAGTATCTATACAGGCTGGAGGTGAAGGGCTTGAGAGCAGCCGTTCCAAGAAGGACTTGGGGATCACAGTGGATGAAAAGCTAGACAAGAATCGTCAATGTACACTCGCAGCCCAGCTCTGCTCTGGTAAGACCCCACCTGGAGTACTGTGTCCAACTCTGGAGCCCTCAGCACAGAAAAGGTATGGACCTGATGGACCTGTTGGAGCGGGTCCAGAGGAGGGCCACAAAAATGATCAGGGGCATGGAACACCTCTCCTATGAGGACAGGATGAGAGTGTTGGGGTTGTTCGGCCTGGAGAAGGCTCCGGGGAGACCTGATTGTGTCCCTTCAGTACTTAAAGGGGGCCTACAGGAAAGATGGGGACAAACTTCCTAGCAGGACCTGTTGTGATAGGACAAGAGGTGATGGTTTTAAACAAAGAGTCCCTGCTCATTGCAGGAGGGTTGGACTAGGTGACCTTTACAGGTCATTTCCAACCCAAACTATTCCATGATTCTTTCTATGATTCTATGATGTCATGGCAAAGCCAATAGGTTATGTAAATTGCAAAAATGAATATGTCAATAGTCTTTGGATTGCTTATAAGGAATCAAGAGGTGTAACACGGGTTCCCTGGGAAGGTACAAAAACTGGGGACAGTGTAAGCCACAGGGGGTTCAATAGGTAAGGTAAAATGGGGTTTGCCACTGGTGGAAATTCTGGGAAACCAGAAGGAAATTGAGGGTTCTTCAGGACTTAGTAAAGCTCAAGCTGTAGTCATCTGTCGGGATGAGTGGCCAGCTGGAACTTGGCAGGGGACACCCTCTGAGCACTGGCCCCTGGAAGGTTCATTTGCTATGAGTAAGCTGACCTTCCTGCCTCATATGTGATATGGTATAAGGCAGAATTGCCTTAGATGGTAAATCCACGCTGACTACTCGCCATCACCTTCTTGTCCTTCACAGGACAAGTTGGGAGTTGTTTCCAGGATCTGCTGCTCCATCACCTCCCCAGGGCTGGAAGTGAAGCTGGCAGGCCTAGCGAGGGTTGTGGAAGGCAACCCTACGAGGGCTGCTATGGGGGAAATAACTCCATCTCAGCCAGACCCAATACAAGCTAAATAGAAGTTTTGCAGTCTTTCAGTGTCTGTAGTTCATGAAGCAGAAACATCATTAGTTAAGGAACCTGGAACCTTTGGGGACATTTTTAACAACGTACTTCAATGAATGCCATTTTAATGGAGCGTAAATATATAGATAAAATCTGTGTATCCTCATTTTTCACACTGTCTGTTCTCAGGCTGAAGATCCTCTTTCTTGTAATTTTTCAGTGAGGCTTAAATTCCTTTCTGTACCTCGTCTTACCCTTGTGTCATTCCTTAGATACCAGAGCATCCTACAAAATCTGAATCTGTTGGTTTCAATCTTTGACTGGGCATGTACGTACTGGATGGACAGACAGGGCAACTACAAAGGCTGGGATCACGATGGGGAGACAAGAAGAGGCAGAGCATTGCAGGTTTTTGCTGTTCAATTATACACGTGTTTTTTGGTTTGTTTTGTTTTGTTTTTTTTTTTTTTTTTTGCATGAGAAGCACCAATACTTTTTGCATTTAAGTCTTTCATTTTTGCATGTTTTAGTTATTTAACATTGGAAGTGGCAAAGGGACCACTTGCCACTCCTAGATAGTTATACAGCAGTATTAATAATAACGTACATGTTTATAATAGAAAACCTTTCTTTGACAGCAAACATCTTTACGTTGAACTTCAAGGTGACTCTGTTCTGAATACATTTCCCTCAGTCTTTCCATTACTCTTGGGTGTTAATCTAGCATAATTGTCAGATATTAACCATAATGGTAAGATAGATTACTGAGACAAAGCCCATTAAAATAATCAGTGTTTGATCTTACAGAAACTAAACTCCAGCTGCCGGTGTCTGGAGGTGGGAGGCTGTCCTCACTGAACCCAGTGACACTTATATTGTATCATTAACATTTATTGACTATTCATGTGTATTTTGTGCTGAAAGGACCTATTGCTGTTCTGATATCAGTGCTAATTTGGAAAAACTGCAGAGAAATAAATAGCAATGGCAAGGTAGCATCCATATGAGGTCAGAGGCACTGGAGGAGGAGGAACCTGTCGTTAAGGCACTGGCCTGGGATTTGGAAAACCAGAGATCAGTCTCCTACTCCACCACAGATTTCCTGTGTAAATTCAATATACAACCCGATCCAGAAAAGCAACCAGATGCCTAATGTGCAACCCAGGTGGAATTTGGCCACCTAGACACAAGTGACAACAAACCTGCCTCATCCCGCACTACCTACCTCTCCTAGGACACCTGTGTTTATAAAGTTTGTTAGGTGCCTAATAATTTCTTATTTCCCCAGCTCCCTTTGGCTAGCCTGCGCTGATCGTTTTGTTGCTATTTTATTTTCAGCTTTGGGCTCATGAACTGAGCATCCCTGCCCTTCGAAGGGACCGGTCTCATAGTCATTATATCTAATTCAGACACCAAGATGCTGGAGTGTGTCCAAAGAAGGGCAACAAAGCTGGTGAGAGGTCTGGAGCCCGAGTCCTATGAGCAGTGGCTGACGGAACTGTGGTTGTTTATCTGGGAGAAAAGGAGGCTGAGGGGAGACCTTATTGCTTTCCACAACTACCTGAAAGGAGGCTGTAGTGAGGCAGGGGTTGGTCTCTTCTCCCAAGTAACGGGCGATAGGACAAGAGGAAGTGGCCTCGAGTTGCACCAGGGGAGGTTTAGATTACATAGTAGGAAAACTTTCTTCACTAAAAGGGTTGTCAAGCATTGGAACAGGCTGCCCAGGGAAGTGGTTGAGTCACCATCCCTGGAGGTATTTAAAAGACGGGTAGATGTGGTGCTTAAGGACATGGTTTAGTGGTGGACTTGGCAGGGCTAGGTTAATGGTTGGACTCGATGGCCTTAAAGGTCTTTTCCAACCGAAATGATTCTATGATTCTATGTCCGCTCAGAGTCAGCAGCAAGGACAGGCATTCATGTTAAAACGTATCCTGATGTAGGGCTGGTGTTGGTGCCAGTAGTGTTCCCCTTTTATGAAATACCTCTGTCTACAGTTATCCTTTCCCCCACAAGGTAGCAGACTACAAACATGGATCCCTATGGCACATGCTTCTGTTTACATTACTTGATCGGTATTTAAAGCTTTAAGCAAGAGATATCCTCACCAGCTTGCTTTCGTGAATCCTACCAGTACATTCCATGAAGACATCACACAGGCCACTTTCTAACCGGCCTGGTCACTTTTCCTATTGGCAGAGACAACTGAAGCTGCCATTTCTTAGGCAGCAAGTCTGATATTTGATATATCAGAGGCGTTATGTGCAGCAACTCCATGTCTGTGCAGCCAGGGCAGGCAGAGGAGACCTGCTAATGAGCAGCAATCTTTTCTGGGGACAGCTGGTTTTTACAAATCCCCCCCAAAGCATCCCGGTGACGATCCTGGTGGTACATCTGCACTACAAACTGCTGAAACCTTTCCACCGCGGACCCGCGTGACAGGACTCCGAGGACTATCCTTGTCAGACAACTTCAGCAGTTACAGAGAGATAAAGCCTGGAGGAGAATGTGCTATTTCAAATGCATGCACGTATATTCATTTTCTAATTTGCTATGGTTTAAGATTATGCAGATATACAGAAGTGGTTTAGCCTGGAGTTAAGGCGGCTACAGAGGGTATGCAAACATAAAAGGGTGCGTTGTTTTGGTTTCTTTGTTTAGAAAAATTATTAAGGGTTTTTTTGTTTGGGTTTTTTTTTTTTTTTTTTTTTTTCTGAAATACGTGCAGCAGGAAGGATAAAGATTGGCTCCTTGCTATAAACAACTTATTTTAAAAGGTAATTTGAGAAACAAGTGCCTTTCCCTGACTGCCCTCGCTAAATGCTTGGCCAGGCATGGATGAAGAACCTCACGGCTGTCACCCATCAGAGCTGCAAAGCCCTGCCAGTTAGATGGCCATCAGAGCTTAGGAGCCAGAAGATCACTCTGAACTGCCACGAGTGCAATAGGAAGGACACGCTTGGCAATATCACTGATGTTCTTCAACTTTATTAACAAAATTTGTTTATTTATTAATTGCAAATGCCTATGCACATTTAAAGCCTGTAGAGTAAGACCAATGTTTTTGCACACGGCCTGAAGTTATCCTAAATAACGAGTAATCCAGAGGCAGACTGGGCATTATATACCCTCATGCATAAATGAGTAACCAATTAAGTTATCATCCTAAAAGCTTATATTTAGTGGCCAAGCTTCCAGGCTTCATCAATAATTTCAAATTCTGTAACTTCTGCATCCTGACTTCATCAGAGCTGGGAGGTTGTGAACTCCACCCATTGGTGACCTACATTTTGGCTGTCTAGTCAACCTCCTTGCAAGAACTACTTACCACAAGATGCCACTAGCAAATGACTGAGCTTGCGTCCAACACTGCTAACCACACACACAAAACAGCTCAGTTTGGGAGCGTCTTGCCAAAATAAGCACATCCTCACCCACATTGGACTGTCTGTCTAAAGGCAGAGGCAGTTAAATATTTCTCTGGAAAACATTTTTTCTTGCTGGAAGGTAAAAGGTCCTTGTTTCCATGTCGATGTACTTCCAAACTCTGTCAGTCCTCTCCATGTAGAAATCCCTGTTCGGCAATACCCATTGAAAAGCTTGGCCTTTGGATCTGTTTTTTTCCTTACCCAGAACTAGGTGGAGTGAAGGCATCTTTGAAGAAACAGGACTTGTGGAAAACCAAGTTCAGCAAGTCTGAATTAAAGCAAAACAAAGCCCAGGGCTTTGGACTTTGGTGTACCCTACTTGCCCCTTGCCTGTGCTGGGCTTCACTCCCACCCGAGGGCTTTGTCCAGCCCTGAGGAGGCAGCAGGTATCAGAGTGAAGATGACCAAAGCAGTTCACTTGGACCTATTGCCCCAGCTGTCTTCAGAGGCAGGCTGCCGTCACTTATCTGGCTGCTAAATTCCGCACAGCTCCACGTGTGGCATCTTATGCTCATTTTGGAATGAACTGATGTGCAGATTTGCAAATAATTTATATGAACATATGCCTCTGCTTGCAGTAAATATATCTTTTCAGAGCCATGGCAGGCAACTGGATGCCCAAGACTGTGAAGTCTGGGGAAGCAGAGTGGGAATGGGTTCCAGTCAGGGGTGCCAGATATTCTGGGTGAAGGGTGGATGTATGGGGGTGTGAGGGTATGCGCAGCATCTGCATGTCTGTGTTTTCTGTCTGCTGCCTAAGGGCTGGGTGAGGAGTGGCCAGGATTTGCGGATAATTTTGAGGGCGCTGGCTGTAGGTGGAGTGGGCGAGTGGAAGTCTTGGTGCCTGGTGGTCACAGGTGGATGGGTGGATGGGTGGATGGGTGGAGGGATGTGCAGTTCTGGGGGGAAGAGGTAAAATGTGCTGGAGGCTGCGAGAGAGGGGCTGTAGCTGGGTCACTCTGGGGGACAGAGATATGGAGTCATCCTGTGATTATTTTAGGAGAACACGAGAGCTGAAGGAAACATTTGGGGGAGAAGAGGAGACTGGGGTTCCTCTGATGAAAGGAGTTGCACTGATGGTGAGTGAGAAGATTTTCAGGTCCACCTGTGCTTGGTTCTTCATGAGGTGCCAGCATCCCTCTTCCTGACTGCTCAGGAGGCAGCGGGGGAGTGGCTGGAGGCACGTGGCTTCCTCCTGCTTCAGCACTGCCAAAGATGAGGAAACCCTCAAGATGAGATAAGGCAGGTCTGATAGGGAGCTTATACTTGGGTGTTTTCAAACTTTTCTCTCTCTCCACAAGGTAAATGAAGGAAAGGAAAAAGGAAAGTCTTGAGAGGAAAAAAAAAAAGGTTTAAAAATACCACTAAGAATCACCATTTTCATTTTTTTTTTGCAATTAAAAATATTTTTTTCTGCTCTGAAAGAACCCCACTTGTTTAATTGACCCCAATAAGGAAATGGAATTTCAGTTCTTTATAAAAACCTGATGTGCTGACTTCTTCTGTCCTGAATTAGAATTAAAACAGCCACAGGGAGGAAACTCAGTGTATTTTATTCATCAAAGAACTGAAACTATTTTGAGGGAGGGGTTGAGGGAGGCCGTAGTTTCATGTTACATTTTCTTTGTGAGCAGCGCAGCCCTGGATGTGTTTTGTTTTGGGGTTTTTTTGGAGGTCTAGAAGATCGGTTCACTGATTGGGTTTACCGGGCAGCCCTGCACACAGTCGGTGTTGGCACAGCTGCGAGGGCAGCGCGATAACAGTGTCGGGGTGGGAACGGGCAGCTCTGGACAGGCCTATCAGCCAGCTTTGTTGGAGAAGAAAATGTAACATGAAACTATAACCTCATATGTTTCTCACCCATAAGTAAAATGCATTCATTTCTGGAATTAAATGTGATGGGCGGTTAACAATATTCAATAACACTGTACAAAAGCAGAGGTTAAGAGGAGGGGAAGAGACTACCTAATCCTGAAGGAGGAGACCCAAGTCTATTATCTAGGTATATTGCTATTCACTAGTTTGGGTTGGGGCTACATGTTTTAGCAAACACTCCCACCAGAGTTCAGCTCAAGAAAATAGACCTGCTTGTTCTTTAAGATAACCAGTCTCATCAGCTCAGGATGTATGTAATTAATAGACCTCAGTATCCCATGACGTTCTGGGAAGTCAGTTTTGAATTAGCCTTAAATCTATAATTGTTCTCATAGGAAAGGCTGATCAGAAACAATGTTCTTTTATTTACAGTGACTTCACATCTGTCCAAACTGATCAAGTCGAGTAGCTGCAGTAATTTGTGCTGGTGACTGTTGATATAGTAAGAGACCATGGATTGATGTTGAATACCCACGTTTTGAATAGCTAGGAGAACAGGTTTCTTGCATGCGTCAGTTAATTAAAGAACAAGTTATAAAGGCAACTGAGCGTGAATTACAGTAAGTTCCTTTTGTCTGAATCACCCATAGAAGGAGGAATTCAAAGAGTCCTTGTGCCTTGCAGAACTTACAGTTAGCCAGGGACCGAAGGGCTGCCTGACATGAAATAAAGCTGGGACTTGCCAAGGAGTAAGGACACCCCAGTCACATCTCTTTACCCTGATGTGGCCTCAGAGGCTTCATCTAAGCCGGAGCACCCAGACATGCTTTCACATTCCTGCAACGGACTGCACGTCTTTGCCATGTCCCATTGGGCAAAGCACAAATACAGGGGCTAAATGTGAGCGGCGGTGTGCTTCAGCAAGTACTTGGTCTGGATACCTGAAGAACCGAGACCCACAAATACCCTGTAACATATTTCAGCCACTTTTCAGCCAAAACAGCAGCCAGAATAGGTCATGCCCAGGCTGCAGCCTGCAGGGACTGCCCATGGCCTGTGCTAGCTGATGTTCCTGCTGAACAAGGGCATTTCTCAGAGACTCGTGCGTTTGTCTTACAGTACTCCCGCAACTTCAGGGGAGCAGAAACGAGTTCTAGAGAAGCAAAGGACCTGGCTCAAGCAGTTATGTGCAGGTGGCTTAAATGCTGCCTGAGTCCCTGAACTTTCAGAGTTGGCTTATCAATAGGAAACATCAAGATCAAGGGCACAAGGGAATGCAAGTCAGTAGTTATCAGCTGAATGTTCTGTGTTAAAATCTGTTTGTGAAGAGATTTCAAGACACAAGCCTGCAAAAAATTTCCATGATCATGTTCTGAACTTGCCGTCAGAATTAAAAAGAAAGTAGAAAGCATTCTCTACATATGTATATGAGTTCTGATATAAATTTAGTTAGAGTTTGCTCTTCTTTTGCTTTCATTTTTAAATGCAAATTTTTGTAAAAGAAAAATGACCAAAGTTTACAGAGAAGATGGTTCCTAAATTAATAGCGGTGTACTCATATTGCATGTCTCCTTATGAAATCTGAGGCTTGAAAATAACTGTGAAGAAGTAGATCTATCCTGAAAAGAATATTTGCAAAAAGTGTAACAGCACAAATCTATGACAGAAATCTGATTCTCAGTGTAAAGACACAGGTAGAAAAATACTGAAATGCTGTGTGACCTGTTGGTCAATCAAAATAGTACCTCTCAGATTGGTAATATTACCAAAAAAATCTCATGAATTGATGACTTGTAGAAGTACTCGATGAATTAATTCATAGGAATGAATTTGTAGAGGAAATATGCAAAATCATACATCGATTTTTTTCTCTGAATTATTAATTCTGATAGGTTTACTTTTTATGGAAGACAATCAGAATCAAATTAGTCTTGGAAAAAAAAAAAAAGGAGAGCAACAAATAGCAATCAAAACCTGAAACACTTCAAGCATTACAAAGATGTTTTATTCCTCTAAAAGAGCTGAAAAGAATAGAGGAAGAACCATGACCGTTTGGACATTTTGGACATTTATTGATATTTTAAAACTAACCAGAAATTGCAAAGAAGAGGAACTTGGAAACCTAATCTAAGAAAATAAAAATTTCTATACCATCAGTCATGAATTATTCCCCTCAACTCCACTGTAAAAGTATAGTGGACGGTATATATAAAATAATTAAAGGACTAACATTTGCAGTTTAGTGAATGCTATAGGGAATTTGTGCATCTATGTGTGTGTGTATTTGTATATGTGTGTTTGCACACAAATATATATAGGCACATGTGTTTGCAAAAAAGAGAATATGCCCAAATTGGGGTGGAAAAGTTGTTTAAAAGAGAAACCCAGGGTGCAAATAAGGCAGAAGAAAACTGTTTTGAGAAATGATAACTTTTGTTTGTGTTTTGCTTATTACAGTTAAACCAATCCACCTAGAACTAAAGGAAAGCAGCTGCTGGAGGAAAGCTGTTATCTCGAGTAGAAAATGTAAGACAAACATCAAAGTCTTAGTCACACAGGTTAACAAAACACATTGCTGTCCCATTTCTGTAAAATTTCTCCTTCACATAACGTCTCAGGTACAGTGAAGCCCAGGGCCACCTTCAGAGGTCTGGAGGTATTGGGAACGGCAAGTGTCTGTGTCCTGGCTCCTAAAATCTGTGGTATTTATGATCGCCTGGCTCTGGTTGGAAGGATGTGCTGGTGTGTGCAGGACCAGCCGTGCACAGCCGACCAATGGAACCTCTTTCAGACTAGAGAATCATAGAATCATAGAATTGTCTAGGTTGGAAGGGGCCTTTAAAATCATCGAGTCCAACCATCAACCTAACACTGCCAAAAAACACCACTAAACTATGTCCCTAAGCACCACGTCTACCTGTCTCATAAATACCTCCAGGGATGCTGGCTCAACCACCCTGGGCAGCCTGTTCCAATGCTTGACAACCCTTTCGGTGAAGAAATTTTCCTAATATCCAACCTAAACTTCGCCTGGCATAACTTGAGGCCATTTCCTCTTGTCCTATCGCCCGTTACTTGGGAGAAGAGACCAACCCTCACCAAGGTTGGTCCTTGAGGTCCAGAGGTTTGAGTCCAAGTCCTAGTGGCCACACACTAAGATGGAGCAGCTAAATGACTGAATCTGTCTTTTCATCTGGCTTTTAAGCTCAGCCTTGGGAAGGGCTGAATGCATCTGCTTCTGGCTTTACAGCAACTCGCATCCGGAGCTCATAGGACATCCATAACCAGATCTGTATCCAACCTAGTTCATGATGACCTTCCTCTGTCAAGGGTTTTGCAAACACATTCTGCCAGACATGGCAGCCAATTTGATGTCTGCAGTTTTAATAACAGCTAGACTTTCCCACCGGTACATGAGCTGCCGGAGGACAGACTGTCGGTTTCAGACCTCGTGTGGTTTTGAAATAGTTTCATGTGGTGTGTAGGATATCACTGCAGAAACCAACTCCCTCAAGCTTCTTCTAAACATCAGTACTGTGTGTGATTTCTCTAGGTAATGCATCCGTCCTGCGGTCCCTGAGCCTCTGGCTTACTGTAGTTGCATATTAACCTGAAATTAAAACATAGCTGATGCACAGAGATACCCCTAACCAGTTAGGTTGTTCCTAATGCCATTTTCCATCTGTGTATGTATGTACTTTAGTATGTACCGTCTCGTCTGGTTTGATCCTAATTTGTTAACCAGGTGGATGTGGTGTCAGGCATATGGTATGGTTTACCCTTTGGCATCTGCTGGCAGAACGCACTTCCTCAGGGTACTTCAGGGGGAGAGTCGTGATGGACATATTGTTCCCCTTGGATACCACAGCCTCTCCCTGCTAAGAGTCATTTTTCCCTTACATCTTTGGCAGAAGGAAAAGCTAAAGCTCAGTGGAGTTGCAGCAATTCATTTTTCACTCAAGATTTGCTTTTAAAAGTAGCAGAAAAAAGGTAAATAAAAGACAGTTTAGGAGGGCTGAGGGTTTGGGTGTTTTTTATTTTTCCTCATAGTGCTCTTTAATCAAGCTATGAGTAAGCTCAGTGTAAAGTAAAGCATGAAATGCAGCATCCCATGCAGTGAGCGTGCATCTTTCTTTGCACCCGATAAATTATAAAGCTTGTCCTGCTGTAAGACTTACTCCACTTTATGACCAGAAAACAGTCCAGCAGCTATGTTAAAAATGGCTGTGCCTTCAGGCAAAGCTCAAACACCACCTCTCTCACCAGTGGACACAGAGCTTTGTCTCTCTGAACAGCCACCCTGAGCCTGGGCTGTTTATACACCAGGCTGTCCTCGCTCGGAGCCCAACAAGGAGGAAAAGGAAGCTCCCTCACCCCACATACCCACTGGCGGCAGCTGTTATCTCCCCATCTTCTGTCCCCAAGCAACACACCATCATTCCTCACATCCTCTCTGCCCACACAGGCAGCGCAGGCAACGCGACTCCGTGCTCCTTGGACAACCTCTTGCTTGGAGCTGTGAAGGCCATGGAAGAGGGTGTTGCTCCTTAGCTGGTCCATAGCCAGACACGTGCACAGCGCCAGCAAATGCCGTGTGGTTGGGTTTGTGTTTGTGTTTGTTTGTTTGTTTGTTTTTTCTAAAAAAAAGCCATGCAATGAAGAAATGAAACAATTAATGAATACGTTCAGTATGATTGCCCTGGAGGTTACTGCACTGGTTATGCCCCACTTCTGAATACCTTTCTACTTTATGGAGGTGAGGGATGCAATTCTGTCTAGGAGAAGTCTAGCATCTGTAAGCTCACACTTCCTTCTGCATCGGGAGGCTTTGCTTTTTGCGGCTTTTTAACATTGTGCTTAGGTAAGTTGTGTATTAATAGAACTACAGACAGCTTTGTTGTTAAGGGCTGACCCTTAAGACAAGATTTTCATTTCTCCCATTTGTCAATGTTTTCTGCTGCTAAAATCAACAAACAGCAATTATTAAAAATGCTGAGATGAATTAATGAGAAAGTGAGAAAGCAATATAAAGGAATGGATTGGTTACTGGACACACCATGACAGTGAAGTATCTTCATGTGTACTTTACATCCCTCAGTGCAACAGGATACATTGAACCATGAAGTCATCATTTTTCATAACCCACTTTTTGTACTTCGTAGTTCATTGAAAAGTGGTGTCATGGTTTGGGCTGGACTGGCCACTGAAACAAACAACGGATGCTCTCCTCGACCCCTCTGTCCAGGGAGAGGAGGAAGAAAGAGAAAGAGACTTATGAGTTTAAAAAGAAACTAAACTACTTTAATGAAGATATTAATAAAATAATAAAAATAAAATAATGAAATAGACACAATTTATACAAAACCATATCCCAGGATGACAATCACGTCACCAGCAGGCACTGGGAAAATCCCATGCTGTACCGCCTGAGCGAGCTAGTCATACGTGGGAATGACTTTGGGGGACATTCTGAACTGACACAAGATCTTCCCTGCTTGCCTGGTTCAACTGGTTTGTGTCACCAGGCAGCAAGGCCTGGCATCTCCTGACCTATCAGGAAGGCCTCTGGGAAGCTGAAATAGAACAGGCTAACTTCAAAATTTGGCTAGTGAGATCCAGGGAAATGGCGAAGTCTAATGCCCATGGGCTACTATACACAAGAGAAAATCAGACACCTGCTCTCTTTCCACTCCATAAATTTTAAATATGTGATCACTTGGCATTGTCCTGAGATGCCAGCTCAACTGATGGATGCCATGGACCTGTTTTGGGGATGGATGAGGTTTATTGACTGCAGGAAGCTGTTGGACCCTGGCCGTATTAGTTGAAGGAGCTGAATGAGACACAGCCAAGGAAACAAGTGTTGCGGTGCAGAACTGTGCTCTATCCTTAGTTCTGTCACAGAAACCTTGTACACCCCGTTAAAATCAGACTTCAAAAGTGGCTACTGGTGGCGCTTCTCTCTTCCAGACTGCCTGCTTGAGAGCTGGCTATTTCATTTATAAAAATATTGTGGACGTCGCTGATTATGTCTCAGCTGTCAGCTGTGAATTGAAGAATTCACAGCAATTCTCTTCTTGCCACAGAGGTGCTATGAAAAATAAATTAGTTTGTGGTTGCGGTGTGCTTGCATAATAAGATAACACTTCTGTGGGACATACTGGGGAGAAATTAATAATTCTGCCTTCAGATCAGGGTTTCAGTAGTGCGTAGTAGATAAGGGAAGAGGGACTGAAAAGAGGGACAGGCCAAATATGCATTGGCTGTATCTCACCATCCCGTTCCCAGTTAGGCAATGATTCCATCAAAACAGTATGTTCTCGCATGACAAAGACTAGACTGTAGTGTGAATGCACTCTCTTAGTTCTACCCTCTTAATCCTGGCTACTATTTGTAAATATTTGGCTTTGCATCCTCTAATTTTCTTTTAACCATCTCTTTTTTAATGGCAGCTAGGATTAAAACTCTCCAGACAATACACCAAAACAAAAAGAACTTCCCATTTCATTAAGGAAACAGCAATGCTCTCAGTACTGGCATCCTCAGGAAATAAAATCATGTGGAAATCAAATGAAAAAGGTAGGAAAATGTACTTTCTCTTCCTGGTAGATGTTACTTTATCTCTAACTTCTGCAAATGGATTTGATTTCCTTCCACTTAGATATTCCGACTGCCTGCTGCCACTCCCAAGAGATTTGCACAGTCAGTACGGAGTGGCGCAGAGAAGGAGGAAGTGAAGCAGGGCGGGATAGTTTACAGGCATTTTATAGTTGTAACTCATTAACGAAGAACCCGTTCTCCAGTGAGTGGAATAACTTTAATGTACAGTTTGCCCTTGACATTTTTCTTATGCTGACACTGGCTTGAGGCGATGCCTACTGTGAATTTCATCGTAAGCCCTTCTTTTTTTTTCCTTTTTATGAAGGCAACTTATGAGGACTGTCAAGATATAACAAAGCTATGTAGGGGGAAAATGAGAAGGGCCAAAGCTCAATCAGAATAGAAAAAGGAGGACTAGGGAAAATGTAGTCCCACTGGTGAATGAGACAGGTGCCCTAGTGGTGGAAGACACAGAGAGGGCAGAGTGACTGAATGCCTTCTTTTCTTTGGTCTTCACTGCTAAAGCTGTCCCTCATGAATCCCATACTCTGAAGGCAAAGGGGAAGGTCTGGAGAGAGGAAGATTTTCCCTCAGTTGAGGAGGACCGTGTCAGAGACCACTTGGCCAAGCTGGACATTCACAAGTCCATGGGCCCTGATGGCATGCACCCGCGAGTGCTGAGAGAGCTGGCGGATGTTATTGCTAGACCACTCTCCATCATCTTTGAAAGGTCATGGGGAACAGGAGAGGTGCCTGAGGACTGGAGGAAGGCTGACATCACTCCAATCTTCAAAAAAGGCAAGAAGGAGGACCCAGGGAACTACAGACCAATTAGTCTCACCTTTGTCCCCAGGAAGGTAATGGAGCAACTCATTCTGGATGTCATCTCCAAACGCGTTGAGGAACAGGAAGTTATTGGAAGTGGTCAACATGAATTTACCAAGGGTAAATCGTGCTTGACCAATCTGATAGCTTTCTATGATGTTATAGCTGGTTGGCTGGATGAGGGGAGAGTCGTGGATGTCATCTACCTTGACTTTAGCAAGGCTTTTGACACTGTCTCCCATGACATCCTCATTAGGAAGCTGAGGAAGTATGTTCTAGTTGAGGTGACAGTGAGGCGGATTGAGAGTTGGCTGCGGGACAGAACTCAGAGGGTTGTGATCAGCGTCACAGAGTCTAGTTGGAGGCCTGTAACCAGTGGTGTCCCCCAGGGGTCAATACTCGGTCCAATTTTGTTTAATATATTCATTAATGACCTGGATGAGGGGACAGAGTGTATCCTCAGCAAGTTTGCTGATGATACCAAACTGGGTGGGGTGGTTGACACCCCAGAGGGCCGTGCTGCCATCCAGCGTGACCTGGACAGGCTGGAGAGGTGGGCAGAGAAGAACCTAATGAGGTTCAACAAAAGCAAGTGCAAGGTCCTGCACCTGGGGAGGAAGAATGCTAGGCACCAGTATAGGTTAGGGGCGGACCTGCTGGGAAGTAGCTCGGAGGAGAAGGATCTGGGGGTCCTGGTAGACAGCAAATTATCCATGACCCAGCAATGTGCCCTTGTTGCAAAAAAGGCCAGTGGAATCCTGGGCTGCATAGGGAAGAGTGTGGCCAGTAGGTTGAGGGAGGTCATTCTCCCCCTCTACTCTGCACTGGTGAGGCCACAACTGGAATACTGTGTCCAGTTTTGGGCTCCCCAGTTCAAGAGGGACAGGGAACTGCTGGAGCGAGTCCAGCGAAGGGCAACTAAGATGATTAAGGGCTTGGAGCATCTGCCTTATGAGGAAAGGCTGAGAGAGCTGGGACTCTTTAGCCTGGAGAAGAGAAGGCTGAGGGGAGACCTTATTATGGCGTACAAGTATCTAAAGGGTGGGTTGAAGGAGGATGGAGCCAGGCTCTTTTCAGTGGTTCCCAGTGACAGGACGAGGGGTAATGGGCACAAGTTAGAACACAGGAAGTTCCGTTCAAATACACGGAAACACTTCTTTAAGGTGAGGGTGACGGAGCACTGGCACAGGCTGCCCAGGGAGGTTGTGGAGTCCCCTTCTCTGGAGATTTTCAAGACCCGCCTGGATGCAGTCCTGAGTAATGTGCTCTGGGCAATCCTGCTTTAGCAGGGGAGTTGGGCTAGATGATCTCTAGAGGTCCCTTCCAACTCTGAAAATTCTGTGATTCTGTGAAGCAGGATGTCTAGTTATCCAGTAAGTGGCAGCAAATGGCTTAAAGATTCATCAACAGTAAATTGTTATCCAGTGAATCTTTGACCAGTGAATGAACAAAAGTAATGGATTTCTGTACATGCTGTGTAGTGCATGAAAGAGAAAGGACAGTTCTCCATGCCTACTGACCCTCGTAAAGAACTTACCTTTAAACTCCCAACCAGTAGAACCACCTCAGTTCATGAGGTGCTTTAGCAAAAATGATGCATTTATTCAGTTTAGAAGAGCTCAAGCTGCCTAAACCAAAAGCTGATCTGTTTGGCTTTTTGGTGATGTCTCATCCACATATCTCCTGTGGATGGTGAGGAAGCATAAACTGAAGCCCCCCCCCTCCCCCCCCCCCCGGCTATGCAAATAACCACCCTTACCCCTGTTTTGTTAAATACTTATGAAGGTACACAAATAGGAGAAATGAGGTATTCAGAAAAAGAAAGAGTCATAAAGAAATGCATTTTAAGATCATCTGGAACTTCCTGCTTCTTTTTCCTTTCTTTTGTAAAAAAAAAAAAAAAACAAACCAAAACTGGATTACAAACCAATGTTAGCATTTATGAAAGAAAAGGAAATGGAAACAACTATTTGCCCACAAACTGTGGCTAAAGTGGCACTTAAGTTTCTAAAGAGGAAATGTGAGAAAAGAATATCTAAGAAAGAAGCCACATCTGGTAGAATTTTTATGAAAAAGACAAACAATAGTATGTTGAAAGAGCAATTAGAAACATTTTTGTAAGCATTTTTCTTCTATTTCTAATACAGACTATTTTTCAAAATGGAGAGACATTTTGGATTCATCTATTTCTGACATGAAGACACTCCAGGGCAGTGGGCTGGATAGCAGTGCAAACCATTAACAAATGATTCTAAGGTGTGCGTGAGGTCACTGGCAAATGTCATAGGTAATTCTGGACATTCTGAGGTAAAGTAAGAGTTACCCACTAATAAATGCTGAGCTGGAATAACCTCCTATAGTGCAACACTGAGTGCCGTTTGCCAGTAGTAGAGAACGACCCTTCACGGTTTTCATCTTCTTTCCAGGCAGATACAACTGATTGTCTGCCTGAGACGTGTAAGTGGTTACCTTGCCTGCTTGTGATTTAAAGGAAGGCAGTGGGGCTGATAGGACATTGAGGGGGCTCTATTGTCACCATTGTACAGAAGATACTCAGTCCAGCATTGTCTTTCCATTTAATGGAAAGCACCTGTCGAAGGTAGACTTATAGATGACTATGAACTACAAGTGACCCAAAGAAACTAAAAGGGGAGTCATGCAATGAACCCAATTCTGTGTGAACTGTATTTCAAAGACATATATTGAGATTACCCTTGAAACAGATCAAAACTAGTGGGTTCTGCTGAGTCCATCATGATCAGTTGAAGCTGCTGTGTTGGGGCAAAGGATTGGAGCCGTCTCTGGTATGGTGGGCTTCACTGTAGTCAGCCACAATTTAGTTCTCTACAGGTCTAAATGCTACAGTGTCTTCAACTTTGAGCTGTTATTGAAGTCCACCTTGAAATGAGGTCTGATACAGATTAGTTTTCCCTTCTCAACTATGGTAATACAGTTTTGGGTGATTACATAATTTGGGGGTTTGGATTTTTGCTCTACTGGCAGGAGCAACTCAAGAGGTTATTAATGATCCTTGAAGCACTAGATGAGTAATGAGCTGACTGCTATCAAGATTGTCAGAAGGATCTGAGAAGTACCTAGACATTAAAAAAAAACCCTATGCCCAAAGGCAAAGCAGGGTGTTTGTTGTTTTGTTTTGTTCTTAATAATTTAATAACTGAAGGCAGAGCCTCTTAAACCAAACGCTTCATTTTTCCCATGTTAAAGTCCCAGACTGCAAATCTGGGAGTGTTGACGATGTGTGAGTGGTAGTGAAGAAACATGCAACTGGAAGGGACTACCTGTGTCACTGAATCTAACCCTTTCTATCATAGGCAATCCCATCACATGCTCACTCAAAAAGGTTTTTTCCTCCAAAGGAAGAGTCGATGCACTTTCCTTGAGTCTCTGCCTTATTGCTGTGCAACGGCACAGGCAGCATTGTGAGGCTGTACAACACTGTCCTACATCAAATATCCCCCTCAGCCCAGACCAGAGGCCTCCTCTGAACTTTCTCTTCTCTGAATCTCATTTCTAAACTGGTCCCTTTGAATGATGGAGGGCCCTTTGCTGTTTGGGTGACCTGCTTCCTACTGGGCAATAAAGCCAGCTAGAGTGGCAGATGAGCAGTAGCACCGGTTGCTGGAGGGGATGGCACTCAGTGGAGGGGATGACGTAATAGAAGAGGAGAGATAAGAGAAAGCAGTGGAAGAATGAATGATAAAACAAGGAAAAGGAGTAGAAAATGATAAAGAGATAAAAGATAAAAGAAAACAAAGAGATAAAGCCTTACATGCCCAGGCTGTACAAATTACAGGTTATGGATGTCTTTCGCCTGAAGCTGAAGTTTCTGCTGCCGTGATTGAAGAGTCGTTGTAGTTCCTCTCTTTATGCGTTCTAGTATGAAATCACACTGCGTGTGTACAGGTGAAAAGAGTTCTAGTCAAGATTTCACGGGATGCCTAAGCAAAGCCTTGCAGCATGGTGTTCACATCCCGCTTTGTCTCCTGGACGTACCTCAGTAGATGCATCCTATGATCACAGTTTGCTTTTTCCATGGTCATTTCACAGAGATGTTTCATAGTTGTTCTGTAACTGACTCTTGTGTATGGATCTTGCACTGTCGTTCCCAGCTGCTCAGGTGCCAGGTCACAGTTTTCTGTTTTAAAGTTTTTCAAGCTTTTGGCAATTAACTTCCCTTCCCTTCTCCCAGCTCTTGAAATTACTGTCACTATTGAAGTGCGCAAAAAAAAGGAAATGTGGATTTTTACTATGGAAAGAGGTTCCTTATTTTTCAGAAAACATGTCTGAAGTGCTGTCATGGTCTCTGCTATTGGACTACACTAGAGAGTGTGCTATTTTCAGTGTGATGTAGACAGAAAGACCTTAAGAAGAGCAGCTGTGCTGATGCCATAAGATGGGGCATGCACCCGCGAGTGCTGAGAGAGCTGGCGGATGTTATTGCTAGACCACTCTCCATCATCTTTGAAAGGTCATGGGGAACAGGAGAGGTGCCTGAGGACTGGAGGAAGGCTGACATCACTCCAATCTTCAAAAAAGGCAAGAAGGAGGACCCAGGGAACTACAGACCAATTAGTCTCACCTTTGTCCCCAGGAAGGTAATGGAGCAACTCATTCTGGATGTCATCTCCAAACGCGTTGAGGAACAGGAAGTTATTGGAAGTGGTCAACATGAATTTACCAAGGGTAAATCGTGCTTGACCAATCTGATAGCTTTCTATGATGTTATAGCTGGTTGGCTGGATGAGGGGAGAGTCGTGGATGTCATCTACCTTGACTTTAGCAAGGCTTTTGACACTGTCTCCCATGACATCCTCATTAGGAAGCTGAGGAAGTATGTTCTAGTTGAGGTGACAGTGAGGCGGATTGAGAGTTGGCTGCGGGACAGAACTCAGAGGGTTGTGATCAGCGTCACAGAGTCTAGTTGGAGGCCTGTAACCAGTGGTGTCCCCCAGGGGTCAATACTCGGTCCAATTTTGTTTAATATATTCATTAATGACCTGGATGAGGGGACAGAGTGTATCCTCAGCAAGTTTGCTGATGATACCAAACTGGGTGGGGTGGTTGACACCCCAGAGGGCCGTGCTGCCATCCAGCGTGACCTGGACAGGCTGGAGAGGTGGGCAGAGAAGAACCTAATGAGGTTCAACAAAAGCAAGTGCAAGGTCCTGCACCTGGGGAGGAAGAATGCTAGGCACCAGTATAGGTTAGGGGCGGACCTGCTGGGAAGTAGCTCGGAGGAGAAGGATCTGGGGGTCCTGGTAGACAGCAAATTATCCATGACCCAGCAATGTGCCCTTGTTGCAAAAAAGGCCAGTGGAATCCTGGGCTGCATAGGGAAGAGTGTGGCCAGTAGGTTGAGGGAGGTCATTCTCCCCCTCTACTCTGCACTGGTGAGGCCACAACTGGAATACTGTGTCCAGTTTTGGGCTCCCCAGTTCAAGAGGGACAGGGAACTGCTGGAGCGAGTCCAGCGAAGGGCAACTAAGATGATTAAGGGCTTGGAGCATCTGCCTTATGAGGAAAGGCTGAGAGAGCTGGGACTCTTTAGCCTGGAGAAGAGAAGGCTGAGGGGAGACCTTATTATGGCGTACAAGTATCTAAAGGGTGGGTTGAAGGAGGATGGAGCCAGGCTCTTTTCAATGGTTCCCAGTGACAGGACGAGGGGTAATGGGCACAAGTTAGAACACAGGAAGTTCCGTTCAAATACACGGAAACACTTCTTTAAGGTGAGGGTGACGGAGCACTGGCACAGGCTGCCCAGGGAGGTTGTGGAGTCCCCTTCTCTGGAGATTTTCAAGACCCGCCTGGATGCAGTCCTGAGTAATTTGCTCTGCTAAGCAAAGCCTTGCAGCATGGTGTTCACATCCCGCTTTGTCTCCTGGACGTACCTCAGTAGATGCATCCTATGATCACAGTTTGCTTTTTCCATGGTCATTTCACAGAGATGTTTCATAGTTGTTCTGTAACTGACTCTTGTGTATGGATCTTGCACTGTCGTTCCCAGCTGCTCAGGTGCCAGGTCACAGTTTTCTGTTTTAAAGTTTTTCAAGCTTTTGGCAATTAACTTCCCTTCCCTTCTCCCAGCTCTTGAAATTACTGTCACTATTGAAGTGCGCAAAAAAAAGGAAATGTGGATTTTTACTATGGAAAGAGGTTCCTTATTTTTCAGAAAACATGTCTGAAGTGCTGTCATGGTCTCTGCTATTGGACTACACTAGAGAGTGTGCTATTTTCAGTGTGATGTAGACAGAAAGACCTTAAGAAGAGCAGCTGTGCTGATGCCATAAGATGGACTCTGAGGTTTCTTGCTGTGGCCATATTACGTGGTTTAAAAGTGGTTCTTTCATAACAGCCAGGGCACACTACGCTGTACTTCCCTCATCAGGCAGACTAAGGTATATAATTAACCATATAGAATGATGTGCAAGGAAAACAAGACATCAGAGTACCTGTAACCCTTTAGTGGTTATAGGTAACACTAATAGCTTTAAAAGGCGTATGGGTTCTGCTGGGACAATGGTCACACCCAGACTAAGGCAAAATCCACTGGAGTGGGGCAAACATGATAGAGCAGGCTGATAAATCTGGGCAGCTTTTCCCCTTTTCTATCTATCCCATCAGTACCATATTCTCAGCCAGTAAACAAAACAATCTATGAAGAGCAGTGAAAACAACTGTACAATTAACAGCCTTTTAATGACTTCTATTAAATCCTGGTTGTCAGTGCACTTTAGTGCCACTCCTATAAATGTGAGAGCTGAACCTCAGAGCAGCTAGAAGTTTGCCCAAAGGGCTGTGCTGGGATAAGATGGCACTCAACCACATGGCCACTAACCTGTGGCTAAGGGTAGTCATGGCTTTGTCGCCTCCCGGCAGTGACACATGTGCTGGGGAGCTGACGGACTACTGAGGAGCATCCATGAAGCAGTACCACAACAGAAGTCAATCCCTGCTGCGATTTCCTGGAAGATAAACAGGGTCAGCGCTAATAAACTACACTATTTCCAAAACATCCCACTTAGCAGCTTGCTGAACAGGAAAATTTGCAGTGCTTCCCACAGCTCCAGACATTGGTGGGAACTTTAGCTCAAGCCTGATATTGTTCCTTAGCTTGCTTCCTTGGGGAAACCGGGATCTCCCAGTTACTGTTGAACCTATCCAACCACATTTCAAAGAAGGCCTCACAAAGAGACAACACTCCTTACGAGTTTTCCATGAAGGTCAGCTACTGTGAAGAAGAGAGAGATCCAAAGTCACTTCCTTCCCCAAGAGAAGGATGGTCATCGCCAGCAGAGCTGTTGAGGCTTGCAGCTGGGCCCAGGGAGACAAGCAGATGTGGGAGGGAGCTGGGGGGAAGGGTGTTGGTATCATGGGAGTCTGCTGAGGATGAGAAGTTCGGCTTTCAGGATGCAAATCCACAGGAAAAGCAGGATTCATTAGTTTGCTGCTTACAGGAAACTTTCCGAAGTTTTCTCACAGAATTTTCTCATCTTCAATGGAGGCTCAGTTTTTGTCAGGAAAAAGTAAAGACACTTTTTAAGTGGCTTGGGACTGGAGGTTAGTAATGCATCTGCTCCTAGCCATGGCCAAGGCTTTCTATACAGCACCGAATAAGTGACTTAATTTTTCCATGCCTCAGTTACCTCATTTATAAAACTGGAATAATTTATCACCAATTACCTTTGGTAGCTACAAATAAAATTTCTTAATCAGTGCCAAATACATAGTATCTGAAAAGCTTTGGATTACACCTTTTCCCAAACTTGGTATTAGATTCCTACTTTTGGAAAATAATTTGCCTTTCTGCACAGGTATTCAAAAGAATGACACGTAACATTGCTGTGATTGGGATAATGGCATTTAAGAAGGCAGCGATAAATAAACCCAGCTGCCTGACAGAGGAAGGTTAGTCCAGATCATATGATCAAAGCCAAAGTCTTTTTTATTCAGAGGAAGATCCACTCCCTACTGAGATGCTGATGATAACACCCTCAACCAAGGGAAGAGGAGAGAGCAGCCTTTGATCGCCAGAACCACCCCACTGCTGAGTGTGCCCTCCGGGGAGAGCAGATTTACTTAACGGCTGCTTAAAGCTGATTCAGCCTTTCATGGGCGTCACATGCAAGTCCTGTCTCAGGAGAAGCCCAGGAGATGAGCTCCCACGGCCACTTAGCTCTTCCTTTCCATTTTCTCAGCTCCGTTCTTTCTCTGTGATATTGTTCCTCACAGAGACTGTAAGTATTTTTCAGTGGCTACCTGGTATATAAGGTACACGGTGGTTTCAGCAAAAGGTCCGTTTATGCCTCCACCTTGTCTCCAGCAGTGAACATTGCTAGCGACATGGCCTTACGCTGGCTGGCCTTTTCGACTTCTTATTCACGATATCATGAGCCACTGTCAGATTTCAACTCCTCCTTTCTAGGTAACACCCAAGACAATAGCTTTGCTATTTTACAATATGACATATGGCAAAAAACTCTTTTATTTTTGTCCTTTCCCCCAGCTTGCCTACCAGCATTACCAAGTTCCTCTTTCAGAATTAAAATATCTGCATTTGAGGGAGCACATGTCAGAGCACTGCTGTATTCTGGCAGCTCTCCTTTTCCTTCCAGCACTTTGCAGTTTAACTTGCAAAACCAGTCCCCTCCGACACAAAGTTCAAAAATGACCGACATGGCCAGCATGGAGAAATGTGCTTCCAAATAAAACCTGCTTGTGTCTGGATGGCCCCAGATTCAGCGAGTGACCTTTTCTTCCCTGTATCCAGGGATCCCTGTATCCCATGCACCTGTAGAGAAGATCAGTACAAGAGCCAGGAAGACAGAAGGGCTGTAGCTCCAAGGCGACAAGTGGCTGGTTCTCAGAAGTTCCTTTGGAAGGCTGCTGGGGGGAGATGCCTTCACTTCCCAGCAGGGCCACCCTCTTTTATCCACCTTTCAAACTCTTCAGCTAGCACTCGCTAGCTTATGCCCGGCAGGTATGCTCTGTGAAGGATCCCCCGAGCTTTCGGGTTTGGCAGCATTTCTGAAAGGGTTCTGCTTACCTTTCCCCAATAAAGCTTTGCCTCCCTGACTCCAGCCCGGAGCCCCGAAGGGCATGTGCTCTCCCTGTGCCAGACTTCACCCTTCTCTGCCCGGCAGCTATGCAGGGATCTGCCGCTCCAATCTTAGGGAACAAGCTAAGAAGCTCCTTTGCTTCGGGAGAAAGAGATCCTCATGAATATTCCTGCTAACCTAAGGAAAAGTGAATATACATCCTTTGTCTGCCTCAAACCCTGGACCAGGCTCCCTCCTCCCTCTCACTTTTACCACGAAGCAGGGATTTTGGTGGACTGGAGCACTAGATTTTGTGTAGAGACCAAATATGGCCCTTATTCCTGCTTCCTTGGTAACCTTAGGACATGCAAACGTGGCTTGGATTTTGTGGTTGTGCTCATAGCATAAGGACTGAACTGAGGCGTTAAGCTTCTCAATGCTCAGGGAACACTAAGCCCACTATAACTTGCATGCTGAAATGTTGTTTATGCAGAGGATTAACAGATTCCTTAGATAAATGTGTTTGTTTTGATTGCTTATCTGCCCTGGGGAGGGCAGAGGAACAACCCACATGCTTTTACATCTAACTGTAACAGGCTTTTCAAAGAAAACTTCAGTAGTGACTGGAGTTCGACTGCAAACCTCCAGTTTCTGTTGAATCAACTTATATTACGTGACACTTTCCTACTAGGCTTGTATTTTTTCCTTGTCTGTAATGTGATTGCTGGGTTTGGTTTTATTTTCTGCTTTTCACTAAAGTTACTCTAAGAGTTACCTACCTGCATGTTCTGGGCTGATAATTTTTGTCACTCTTCTGGTAATGGAAGAGGAAATAATTCATGCTAGGAATCAGTTCAGGCTTTTGCAGCATTATGCGCTCTACTGAGCATTACTGCTCTTCTTTCTGGATACAGAGACCAGCATAAGTAGTCCCTGGCTCTCTGTAAGTGCTTAATTTGCTTGCGTTTGGAGGTAAACCTGCTTAATGTAAGCCTGATTTATCCAGGTTCTCACTCCCCCTTGAATCTTCTCTGTGGTACTACAGTTTCTAAGGATTTATTCCAAGTTATCGTGTGCCAAACAAAGCAGCTGGTCTGCAGCACACTGAGATATCCTGCGGCTGGCAAAGGGTCTCCATTTCTTGCCCTCTAACACATTTTCTGCTCTGCCAGTCTATGATCCTGCTCAGCTTCACGTGTCTGAGAAGCAACCAGCGCTCCTTGTGATGGTAACAACACTCATCCTCAATAAGTGGGCAACTGTTGGACGTACCGGGGATTCCAGGTCCCTGAAATGTTAGAAGACAGAGGGCAATGAGGAGACAGACAGAGCACATGGCTGAAGACAGCCTTTCATGTAGCACGCAAGTGAGCTGGAAGCCCTGCGTGGGAGCCCCAGGTCTGCACTCACTGGCCGTGTGTGACAGCCAAGGGGTGGAGAATTTCTGAGGCTGTTCTTCTTGACACCTGCCTCTGGGTTATCAGTTTCCTTTACACAGCATATTTAATTTTAATCTGTCAAGACCATGGACCTATCCGTGCCAACGGCTTATGGTTCCTTTTATTTAAAAATGGAACAAAAAGGATGTGAATTTATTGAGTGTTGGCACTGTTTGATTTAACCGTGATATGGTGTCCTGGTTTCAGCCAGGAAAGAGTTAATTTTCTTTCCAGTGATTGCTGTGAAAAGAATGTCAATAATACCTATTGGCTTTAGTTGTTGCTAAGTGATGTTTATACTATCCAAGGACTTTTTTCAGCTTCCCATAGAAGTATAGGCAGAAGGATGGAATGGACAATGAAATATTCCATACCATGGATGACGTCATGCTCAGTATGTTAATGGGGGTTAGCCGGGGAGCGGGAATCCTTGATCACTGCTCGGGATGGTGCCAATTCACCGGGTGGTGAGAATGACCCATGTAATTGTTATTATTGTTATTATTACAGTTATTTTTCCTTTTCTGTTATTGTTTCTATTAAAGTCTTTATCTTAACCCATGAGGTTTTTTCTCTTCCTTCCCCCTCCTTTTTTTCCCTCTTCTCCCCACCATTCTCAGGGAGGGAGAAACGGGGGAGGGGGAGTGAGTGAGTGGCTGCATGTTTCTGGTTGCCGCATGGGGTTAAATCACGACATATGGTAAACCTAAAAAGAATTGCATAATTATTTTAAACACTGAGAGACATTTAAATAGCTGAAACTTCATGGTAGCTCACTCATGACATACATTTTATTTGAAATAGCGCTGAATGCTTCTGGTGGTGAGCAACTACAGTAACAGCATCTGCTTTGAAGCTCATCAGAATCTGATAATACCTTTTTGCAAGGTCTGTGCCCTAAAGCAAGAGGATGGTTTTTTTAGCTTGGGTCTATAGTCAGTTTTCCACAGGTGAAGAGGGACACAATAAAAGTCGCTAGTGTAGGAGAGACACAGTTCCCAGGGGCTGCCCGGGCTTCCAGGCGCTGGGTGCCAGGGAGCACACAGAGCCGGCAATGCTGGGTGCCAACGATGCTGGGTGCTCGCGATGCTGTGTGCCGGTAATGCAGGGTGGATGCTGGGAGCCAGTGATGCTGGGTGCTGGCAATGCCACATGCCAGCGATACCAGGTGCCGGAAATGAAGCCAGCAATCCGTGGCTGGGCAGTTCTGTCTATCTCTAACAGAGATTGGTGGCGCACATATTTCTTGGGCAGCTCCTCCGAGTAACTTATTTAGGGTGAAGAATTCCACTGGCCTATTTTGCTTTAAGTGTTCCATAGATATTGGTGGAGAGACCATCTGATTGCGTGCCCACTGTAAAGGGATCTGGGTTTATGTCCTCCAGCTGACACAACACAGGGTCCCTTCCTTAATATGTTACTTGATCCTGTTTTCCTCTCCTCTTT
Organism: Vanellus vanellus; assembly: GCF_965231255.1. Lineage (NCBI taxonomy): Eukaryota > Metazoa > Chordata > Aves > Charadriiformes > Charadriidae > Vanellus > Vanellus vanellus. The sequence goes on along the minus strand of NC_138906.1, from coordinate 138,346,189 downwards.
TTAGGAGGAGGGGTGGTCTCATAGGTATGATTAAAAAGATGAAGAAAGAAACAGATGTGTGTGTGTATGTCTATAATATATGCTGTAGCCACTGCATCAGTTTTCAAATATACACTTTCCACTATTCAAAACCCTTTTCTCACCATTGGTAACACCATCCCACCCCACAGGTACATAAACACCTTGTTCTCACCCAGAAGGGGTGAGGGAAGGAGGCAACAAATTAATGAAGGAAGGTGAGGCCCAGCTCCTGCCCATCCCCTCCTCCATCTCTCCCTCGCCTCCTGCAAGCCACCCGCTGCCATGATGCAGATGTCTGTGGCCCCAGGTATGCCCAGTTTGGAAAGCAGCTTTTAGGACACTGTGAATAAAGGCAATATCTTTTTCTCGCAGCTTTCAATATGTGATGGGAAAGGTCCTGGCTACCTTCTGCAGAGGCAGCAGCTGGGATTGGACTCTAACGGTGACCAGGTGTCACCAGCTCTGTCTGCCACATCTCCCTCCTGGCTGCACCTTTTCCCTTTCTCCTCAAATTAAAACACCCCCATACCTGTATGGTATGGGATTTGTAAACTGGACTGCAGGCAGAGAGCTTTGAACCTCTGGGCTGTGACAGCCCAAATGAGGGGGGAAAGGGGCAGAAAGGGATTGTGACCTTCTCACCTACTTTGGGATTTGAATAGCAGATCTGTTCTGCAGGTGAGCTGCTTTGGGGGTTGGGCTGTTCTTTGTTCCCAGGAATGCTGCACAGCTCTCTGGGAGAAACCCTCCCTCCTCTGAATTTCACAGCGTTTTAAATTCACGGGTCAGATGATAATCGGGAAGACCAGATGCATGTTGGTCTTCTCCCGTTCCCTCCCCCCTCTTAATAGCTGAGGTGAACCAGCGTGGGAGGCTGTAGCTGCTATTACAGCTGGGGGGTTTTGTTTTTGTTTTTTCTTTTTGTAGTTCATTCAAATGAAGGACCCAGTTGAGTTTTTCATTTGCAGACTTCCCCCATCCAGACAAATGAAGAGAAATACAAGAGCTTGCTTTCCTTCCCAGCTTGCTCTCCTTCCAGCTAAGCATGCCGGTTCCCCGCCTTCCTGGGGCTTGTATTCTGTGTGGGCCAGAGAGCAAGGGCCAGCAGCCTGTCAGGAGACATCTGGTCCCACACCACAGATGATGTTCACCAGCACCGGAGTGTATCATCTCACATATGCTGGTCTACTCTAGACACACTCTGTAACGGTTTATGCTCATTCTCAATATCTACACCGTCTTCAGACCTGGCTGCAAATAACCGAGTCCCATGATACACTCAAGAGGCTGTAGTTATTTTTTAGATGAATATATATATATAAAAAAAAATCAGTAACAAACAGGTAGTTTAACTGGTATCACGAAATATGACTGCATGCAACAGACTTGTTATATCCATCTGTACAGGTATAAATCTATTCACAGGGGCATAGTGACAGTGCTTCCCTTGTAGGCACACATGAGAAACCACCTAGATATAAGGAGGCAAGGCATCCAGCTATATAGAATGAGAAATAATAAATCATCAGATTAAAATGCTAGGCACATCACCCCCCTGGGTGTTGTTAGCTGTTGGATCTACCGGGTCACAGCTTTGGGATCCAAATCTGCTGCTAATATTATGTTTTCGTCTGGTTCTTGGGCATTTTTGAAGAATCTACAATGGCAGATTATCAACTACTCTGTTGCTGATAAGCCTCGAAGTATAAATAAATAAATCGAGGTATAAACCTCGATACAGTTTGATTCCCCGGGCCTTATCTACTATAGAAACTTCTGCCTTAGATGTAATATAACTTATCAGTTTAAGTGTATTAGGCAACAGCCTGGTATAGTAAATGCAGCTGATAACAGCAAAAAGGCACAAGCGTATGCTGATCTTGTTTTAAGACTTGCAATAACCTGGCAGAATTACCTTTTAAAGATACAAACTGCATGTATGAAATGACTGCCTGCCCACCCTTTTAAGTGGAGACCAGGCTCTATCTTGCAAACCATTAGAGGCGTGAATTGTATCTTCTCAGCCCCCAGCACAATAGAGCCCTATCAACGCTGCGGTTAGAAGAGCCTTCAAGCTGATTAGTCACACCACAACTTGGGTTTCTTCCATGTGAGCACTTAATTAGATTGAACTCTGCTAATTTAAGAGATAACAAGATAAGGTCAGCCCAGTTAAGTTTATGTGGTGGTTTTATCTTTTATCAGCGGTAGGCTTCCCTTGTCTTTTTCTCTTACAAGGGTTTTACTTGCAATTCCTCACAAGGAACTCACCTGAAAGAACAGGAACTGGGAGGTCCCATTCTGCAGGGAGCAGGCAGCCCTGGAGAGGAGGCCCTGCAGAATGGGCAAGTCTATGAGCACGTTTCAGACCTTCAGAGGGTGACAATGGCCATTGTTTAAAGCCAGGTGGGGGCTCATTGTCATGTAAATTGTGCCCCCCCCCATCTAGCTAGACCAAGTATTGCAGTCCCTATAGGTACAAGTAGACAACATGTAACCACTCCAATATCAAATACAGTGATTGTAAAGTCTTGCCCTATCTTAAATGATCCTAACTGGTCTCAGTGGAAGTTACCTGCCAGGCAAATCTGTACATCCATCCATCCACATATGTACATATACATATATGTAGCCTCAAGACAGATGTGCCTAACTTGAAGGTGATCTCTGTACAAATTTCTCAGCAGTTACAGCTGCGGCACTTGTTTGACTTGAAAGGTTTTGTTAGTTTCATAATTTCTAACCTCAAACTCCCCCAAATAATGAATCAGATCTCAAAATTGTTATTTAGGCTCTCAAAAATGTAAGGAACTTTTGGGCTCATTTGTTCTAATTTCTTTAAGCCTTTGATCTCATGTTTCACACTCTTTATAGTGAAGATGAAGACAAAATGATTCAAGGGAAGCTGTGATTCCCATCTAATCAGGTATTTCCAGGAGCCAGAGACAAAAGATAATTGTAGAACAAAAAAAAAAAAAAAAAAAAAAAAAGAGAGAGACATGTTATAAAATCATAGGCTGGAGCCACCAGAGCTGGGTATTTTGTAAAGTACTAGGGATTTCTAAGGTAGGAGCAATTGTGCATGCTTGTGTGTAGAAGCCTGCAGCTCTGACTCACGTGAGAGCACAGGAGCTCACTGCTAGGACGCAGGCAGCTGCCCTGCTAAGCCAGGGAAGTGCTGACCCCAGAGTACCTATTTATGTCTGAACAAAGCAGGTCCTGGAAACAGACACCAAGATTTCCTCCAGAAGCTGGAGATATGGAGGTGCTTCCTGATGAGCAGCTTCTCCTGGTTAGTGACAAGCGATTGGGATCCCATAGCTGTTCTTCTGTGCTGGTGTTGACATGAATGATCCACCACTCCAGAAATCAGGACAAACTTTAAGTGCTCGTGGCTACTGGTTGTGATCTCATGTCATCTGCCCGGACCTGCTGGCGAGCTACAGTAGGAAGAACAGCGTTTCCATAAGCTCCCTTTGCATTTTAAAAGGGATGACTTCAACCTGCTACATGGTTTGGAAGGCAGAAGGGAGAATAAGGATACAGGGCTCAGGCAACGTTGTTCCTGTGTCTGGAACAATAAAGAAGGAATGAATCTGAATAGATGAGAGAGAAGCTATTCTTGCTTTGTTATTTTTGTTGTATTTATTCTCATTAGTATTACTATTATTAGCATATATTAATAGTGTTATATTGTCATTACAATATATTATGACATTAACAGTGTTACTATTTAGTTATTTATTCTGTTATTATATTATTATAATATAAGATAGTGATATAAAATAATTAGTATAATTATTATTACTATTATTAGTATTATGCAGAAAAACTATGTGCCTGGAAAAATTCCCCTCCTGGGAATGGCCACTTCAGGTCCAGGTATAGTGAGAAATGGATAAGGTGTGCAGCATAGCCTCCCTTAATCCTGTACTAAATAAAGACTAAAAAGAATCATTTTCACCCCAGAAGTACTTACAACTTGTATATAAGGCATCTGTCCTGGAGAGAGAGGACGTAATTTTGAAAAGCTACCAGCATGCCTTTATCACAAGCACCATATTCAGCTGAATACTTGCACTTTATTTTATTACGGTTTTGGAATTAGTTCAAGATATCCTTTCCAGTCTCTCATCATGCTGTGATTCATGCAGGTCTCCCAGCTCACTTATAAAGTAGTCCTATCTGAGGTCAACCTATCTACAAAACCAGCCACCTGGCAAATGTTGGCACCTCAGCCGTTGCGCATGACCTTCTGCTGCAGGTCACTGATAACACATATATCACCCCCACGCTCATTTTGTCTTGCTAAAGCTCACTACTTATTCTAGTTTGTTTTGTTTTTCTGAGGTTAGAATGTATAAAAATACATGAATACTTTTAACAATTCATTTTTCTAATCATCATAGTTTCTTGAAGCTCTCGTCTTCATAGGCTTTTTCACATGTGGCAGACTGAGGCCTTGATTCACAAGCCGTCTGTTTACCACCAACTGGTGTGCCTGATCGTCAGGTATGCTTCTTCCTTCCCCTTAAAATATAGGTGTTGAACTCTCTTTTACGTGTTTTTAAAAGGTTTTGATTTTAACCATCAACAGATGCAGTGATTGGTCATCTAGTATCCACATTTTGGGGCTAACTTCAGCAAATGGCAGTAGCATGGGACAGATTATGTGTATAACACATTGTCTCAATCACATTTATCTAACAATAATCAGATATCTGAAATTCTGTATTCATTAATTCATTGGTACCTGAAGCTGTGCTGCCAGATAGCATTCTCTTTTTTGGCTACTGAACAGTTTAAAGGGGACCACGAGGTCTGTGTTGGGCATCAGGGTACTGTAGTTCAGGAAGAAAAAGGCGATGCTGTGAACGGGCAGTGCTGGCCAAAAGGGATGCTCCCCCTCCTCCTCTCTTTGTCTGCACTGAATGGCATCACCACGGATGCAGCAGCCAGAGAGCATCCAGAAACAGCCCCGACCTTTCTGCAGCAACATGCTACGCTCAGTATAAATATTTGTCATATCCTACAGGTCCTACTAAGCTGCAGACGGGAAGCAAATGAATCTAGTTTCAGGCAACAAAGAAATTAGTACTACAGCTAGACTTTCCCTATATTTATGTACCACATCGCCATGTAATTTGTATGACAGTTTCCAGCATGTTCCCCTGAAACATGAGAATGGGGGTCAATAAGTATTAAATATTAACATAAGAGCTCAGTACTAATGTCTGACCTTATCACTAGTCTAAAATTGGATATTTAATAAACATCATGAGACAGGGAAATCTCTTCTAATAGCATCATGAATCTTTAAAGTGTGGCTTCCCCCTGCTCCATTTCCTGCTATGAGCTCTCACCGCGGCCTCTGCAGATACTTGTCTAAAGCCTGAACTTCATGCCAGTTCTCTTTAATCTTTTTAATATTGTTTGTAGCACAGTTTCCAGTGCATTGTCTTCTTTAGGTCCTCCTTGCTGCCTTTTCATTTCTTTTCTTATTCTTCTCTTTTCCAGTTCTGTCTTTCCTTTTCCTTTTTTTCCCCCTTTTCCTTTCCCCCCTCCTTTTCCTTTTTTCCCCCTTTTCCTTTTTTTTTTCCCCCTTTTCCTCAGAAGGCCTTGCCTATCATTAGTCAGGCTATCTTTTTGATTTCTGGCCCACACTTAATGAGCAAGCTGAAACAGAGCTTTTGCTCACTGCTGTGTGCTCTACGTGCCCACATTGCTCACTATAGGATGCCCAGAGCTCAGTCCCCTATAGCCACACTTATAAGGGTGACCCAGCTGTGGGCTGCTTACACACGCAATGATCCTGCAGATGTGCAACACCAACACTTTCCTAAAAGACACTCTACAACTCGTCTGCCAGATGTTGGGCTCAGAATGGCATTGCAAAAGATCAGGCGAGGGGAAAATTTGTTGGACACAGCAGCTACATCATCAAGAGGAAAAAAAGCAGTTTCTGGGCCCTGGAGCATGACTGTCTGCACCATTACATGTGAACATGGTGCAGGCATGGTTTGGCCCAGGCCAGTTTGTGCTATCCCAAACAGTTCCTGGGAGCAGATCAGGAAGACTAGAATTGGCGTGAACCCCAAACAGGCATTTTCCCTGTGGCCACCCTGATCTGGATAAGAGACTTTAACAGCATGAAGGTAAGTCCTCCGGCACAGCTAGCCTCCATGTGAAGGGACATTTTCTGGCTGTTTAATTTACCAGTACAGCTGTAACCAGTGTTCCCAACCTGGGATGCCCTTCAAATGGGTATGCACTTAGCTTTTGCAAAATTATTCTTTTTTTTTTTTTTTTTTTTTTCCCTCCTCTGAGCTGGGCCTGTGTTAGCTTCTGTCTAAGTAATAGGTTTGTCTCCAAGCAGCATGGACAGGAGATGAGCTTGGGTTCAAATTCCAGCTTGGGACTACTGCAGAGTACAGCATGTTTTTTTCTATCTTCTCCTTCCTTTGAATGTTCCCTCCATGTTCCCTTCCTGACAACTTTCTACATGTTTCACTACCAAGTTAATCTGGAAGTAGAAGACGACAGATGTGGTATGTGGTGAGATGTGGTATGACAGGCAGTAACAGCACCATTTTTCTGCAAACCTGCATGAACACCACAGGGTCAGCACACAACATGAGACACCCACGATCAGAAGGGTGTGGTCTCTACTATGTGGAAATGTGGAAGTGCCAACTGCTACTGATAAACTTCTGGGTGTAGATTAACTCTTGGAGCTACTGTAATGGAGAGTTATGCAATAAATTGGCATGCCTGAGGGATGGGATGCCATCCAGAAGCACTTGAACAAGCTCAAGAGGTGGGCCCATGTGAAGCTCCTGAGGTTCAACAAGGCCAAGTGCAGGGTCCTGCATCTGGGTCAGGGCAACGCCTGGTATCAATGCAGGCTGGGGGATGAAGGAATTGAGAGCAGCCCTGAGGAGGACTTGGGAGTACTGACGGATGAAAAGCTGGACATGAACTGACAATGTGCACTTGCAGCCCAGAAGGCCAATTGAATCCTGAGCTGTATGAAAAGCAGCATGGCCAGCAGGTCAAGGGAGGTGATTCAGCCCCTTTACTCTGCTCTGGTGAGACCCCACCTGGAGTACTGTGTCCAGCTCTGGAGCCCTCAGCACAGGAAAGACACGGATCTATTGGAGCCAGTCCAGAGGGGGCCACAAAAATGATCAGGGGCATGGAGCTCCTCTCCTATGAGGACAGGCTGAGAGCATCGGGGTTGTTCAGCCTGGAGAAGAGAAGGCTCTTGTGAGAACTTATTGTGGCTTTTCAGTACTTAAAGGGAGCTTACAGAAAAGATGTGGACAGACATTTTAGCAGGACCTGTTGTGTTAGGACAAGGGGTAATGTTTTTAAACTAAAAGAGGGTAAATTCAGACTAGATATAAGGAAGACATTTTTTACGATGAGGGTGGTGAAACACTGGTATGGGTTGCCTGGAGAGGTAGAGCTGTCTGTGATGCCTTGATGATGTAGCTACTGTGTCCAACAAACTTCCTCCTCACCTGAGCTTTTGCAATGCTGTTCTGAGCCCAACATCTGGCACATAAGTTATGGAGTCTCTGTTAGAAAAGTGTTCGTGTTGCATATCTGAAGGATCATTGCGTGTGTAGGCAGCTCATGGCTGGATTGGCCACATAAGATAGATGGAAAAATTCAAGGTCAGGTTGGACAGAGCTCTGGGCAACCTCCTCTAGCTGAAGATGCCCCTGCTCCTTGCAGGGGAAGGGACTAGATGACCTTCGAAAGTCCCTTCCAACCTAAACTATTCTATGAAACAACAAATATTATTGCATGAATAAGGTCTATGACTTCATGGGGTTATTTATAGCATGGCTTGTGTGGAATAGCTTGTTGAAACTGTATCTTGATGTCTTCTCTCCTGTACAAAACCTTGGACTTCATTGATAAAACCTGGTACTTTCCACCAAAGCCTAGTTAGTCCTGTTGTGGGTTTAATAATATTAATGCAGCTTGCCTGGAAAGTGCATAAATTCTCATTTCTTCCCCCCCAATGGCCGACTTTGCTAGCATGGTGAACAATGTGGGATAAGGAGCACCAGCTAACCATGTCTTATTCTTAGAGAACCTGTTGACCTTCTCTTAACTTGGATGATGAAAGCTTTTGCTAAAGATTTTACTGAAATCTTGATAGAAAACAACTGCTTAGGTATAGTATGACAACGGAAACTGAGAAGTAAATGCTCAGTGCTAAATGGAAGGCTTGAGGCGAGGGTTGGTGTGTGCGGCTCATGTCAATAAATCCAGTCCAGTGCATCATATGGGCTCAACCATAAATAGTTTTCCCTTCAGGTTTCCAAGTCATCTTCACAGCCTTGGGTTATTAGGGCACCACATGGGAGCCCAGTTATAGTCTTCCTTGGCCTGTCTCTTTACTGCTTCTCTCAAAAATACTGGCTGCTGTAGTTGGGATCATGCAGCTAGGGAGCAGGCACCACCTGCTTTTCTGAGGTCCTCTCAGGGGCTCCAGGTGAAAACACAATGCAGAAGTATAAGGCAAAGGAGAAGCTGAGGTCCAATGTGCTTATTCCTGAAGCAAAATCACGCACTTGCATTTGTGTCAGCATTTGTGCCCATGTTGGCACAGTGCTGTGACTTCAGCCACAGTGACCCCAGAGCAGGGGTGCCACAGGCCGGCACGTCAGCTGGTCACGCACAGCACAAAAGCCGTGGGGGAAGGCAACGGGAGAATGACTAAAATAAACATGACCGGAGAAGGATTATTGCAGCATAAAATCTTTGTGGCTGATTTTGGCAGGGGAAGACCACAGCGGTAAACTAGTTACATCCCAAGAAGGAATCATGTCACGTGCATGTAGATCTTTACACACAGAGGCAAGCGGCTCAGAGTGGGTAATGCATACGTGCAAATAACTCTTTAAAATCTAGGCTAGTGCAAGTCCACCTGGCCATCCCTCTCAAAAATGCTCAGAAAGCAGTTCTAAAAATACTACATGCAGCTACTGTGGGATAAACTGAAGTTAAAACTTCCATTATGTTCCTGTAAATGGACTCAAGGTTAGTGAGAAGAGCACCAGTCCACTAAAAGAAAGGAAAGAAAGTACCTTCTTTGCTCCTAAGGCTGAATAAAGAAGGACTGGAGACACGTTCACACATCCTACTATTCAAAATAGAACTGTACGTAAACTGTGGAGTTTGAGTAAGGGAAATGAGATCAGTAGCAGTTGTCAGGTATGAGTCATCCCTTCATAGTTTTTTGGACCATGGGAGTAAGCAGCATGTTCCAAGCAATATGCTTACTGGAGTAAAAAATTCAGTCACCACAACCTATTTACATCAAACAGTATTATTGTGGCTACAGCCTCCAGGGAAAAACTGAGCTGAATCCATAATGAAACTTTTGATAGCAAATAGAAGTAAACAGAAAGACTGGGAGGAAAACTAATTTAATGTATATGGTTTATTTAAATATTTATAGAATAAATATTGCTCCAGTATGTATTCAGAGTAACTGAAAGCAAAATTTGGCTCTCCCCTGTTTAAAATATGAGGTGGGTAATATTTAATTTAAATCAAAAGTGGATATTATTAGGTGCTGTAAGGTTGCATTGGAATATCTAACTTCTAGATGGCTGGCTGCTTTAGTGAGATCCAGAATGCAGAGCTAAGCACCCAAGCTTCCTTTGTGGTGTACAGGAAAGAAGTAGAGGGATGCAGAAAGAAGAAGAAACTTTATACTTGTTTCGATTTTTTCTTTTTGTCAGCTGCAATTTATTGGGAACTTGCAGCTTCATTGTTCTTACGCATCACACGGGGCAAACTTTGCTTCGCTTAGTCTAAATTTAATCTTTTTCAAGCAGTCTTTCACCTTATCTACATTAGTGTTTTAGTTGAGGAATGTGCTTTTGAAACAAATTGTCCAGTTGTCCCCAGTTACTGCATCTGTTGTAGTGAGCTTGGAGTCTGTAAGTTAGACTCCTTTCAGATGAAATTAAACCGTGAGATGTGCTCCAGGAGCACGTCTGAAGTGCTCGAACCATAAGTGCGTGTTCAGTCCATTGGACCAGACAAGAGCTCATCTTAAGTAACCCTCCTAAAAGGCAACTAATGTAGATGTCAGGTTTTCAGCATGAACTGTTTCACTCGGCAAATCCGCTCCTATTATGCTGCATTACTCCTGTTGTAGACAGAGCCCTTTTCTCAGGTCACTGCAGGCTGCTTGGACTGAAATTTCGTTATGCTTCCCATTTACTGTTGGCCTACAGCTAGCTCTCACCTTCACCAGCATTCAACTGCCTCTCCAGAAGTCATCAAATGGCTCCTCACACACACACAAAAAGAATCTATCCATCCCTGTAAAGTGCAAATCAAATATTAGCAGATAGCGGACAGGTAGCGAATAACAAGTCTCCTGGCTATGGAGAAGACAGTGAGAATCATCACTTTATTGATTGGTAAGAAAAACATCTTAAAAACTTTAATATGTGTCTGCTTCGCTTCCCCTTAGCTGCGTCATTGCCGACACTTTAAACTCTCCCAGCGATCTGTTAACACAGGAGCACATGGGAGAGCAGATTTCTGGCAAATCCCAACTACCTTGCACCAGTATGCTCAGGCCTTAATTAGATACCTGTATGTGATCAGCAATATCAACACGCTACATAACCAAATGCCTCTGTTTAGCTCAGAGAATCACAATTACGTAGAGAATTTGGGTCTCAGAGTGCTCCTGTTGCCCAGCTGTGCAGCTCCTCCTCCTCATCCCAAAGTGATGGCCCAGCTATCACTTTCTGCACAGAGAAATGTGCTCGGGGAGAGGGAAGGGGAATGCCTTTGTACAGAACCCATCCTGTGGGTGTGCGAGGTGCGCTCAGAGCAGATGGTGCCCCTTGCGCAGGTACGGGTGTGAAGAACCTGGTTTCTCAAACTCAGGCACTTCAGCATTAGGTAGGTGCTGAGTTGCTCTCCACTGTCAAAGCAGAGCTATACCATGGCGTGCTCTGAAGCAGCACTTTAGGTGTTTGTGGCAGTATAAAGTAGGAAAGAAAATGAAAGCAACTCCTGAAATCAGGAATTTCCTGGCTTAGGTGGAGTTATGGAGGTGGAACAGGTTGCAACAAATATAATTATAGGCCACCTGAAGTTTCAAAACTGAATCCTCTTTGAACTCACTGCATGTTACGAACGAACTCACTGCATTTTACAAACTCACTGCATGTTAAGAACAATGCATGAGGAAGTACAGGATAATTAGTGTGCAGCAATACATACTTCTGCTTATTTCACAATATTTTTCCACTGTAAACTTTCTCCTGAGTCCTGGTGGATCTGGCTTTTAGTCACCATTCACACAAGTGATTACAAGTGTATCTTGCTACTCTAAAAGGGGCTATTTCAATCTGAAATCAAATAGCCTTCTATAGACAAAAGGCAGAGACCTCATTAAGTACAGTGGGTAATCTGTGTAGGGTTTCTCCAAGTTAAATAGAAAGGGAAAAACAGCCTCTGAAGGCCTTGATAACTAAAAAGAGTAGGAACTTACATAATACATGGCATGAAAGAGTATCAGGAACTAAAACCCAGCCTGACGGAATGAGTTGCAAATGCTGAGGAAAGCAGGTTGGCTGTTGGAAGCATATTAGAGGCTGGAAGCCAGGAAAAATAAGGAAAGGTAATGGAGAGAGTTGCCCTGGGACAGATCTCCTGGAGACAGAAAAATTGGGCAAGCAGAGCTGAGAGGAAAAGCAGTCTTGGAAAGAGTGAGCAACACAACTGCACGCTGTTGTTTCCAGGTTGTTTTGGGGACATAGGCAAGCACGCACTTCACGGTAAACAAACAGGACTGAACAACCAGGAATAACCTTACTCATATAATAATTTTCTCTTCTTGCTGGAAATAAACCCACGGTGCCATTAAACACTGGCTGACTGAAAGAAAATAGTCGTATAATAGGAGCATGTTGGAAAGCTGGCTTGTTGTATCTGACCCCTCATGCAGAGGAATCCAGGTGGAGCAGGGTCCCATAGCAGGCATGTCTGGGAAGTCACCAAGCTAAGTAGCGTATTAGCCCTGGAACTGATGGCTTCTGATTGCATATCTGGGTCCAGGTTTGTCTTCAGTGAGCAAGAAGCAGCCCAGCAACAAGGTCTGAGATAGCTGTACTTCACTCACAGGGTCAACTACTGAGCACCCTGCCCACCGCTTCTCCTGAGGGCTGCTGCCTTGCAAGCCGAGCACGTATTTCTACAGAGTGTCATTGATCTAAATGAAGATCTCAGTTTTAAAGCCTTGGAACGAAGCCAACGGGGAAGCTTTGTGACAATGATCCTCCCTGTAGCTCCTTGCCAATGACATACTTCCCTGGGCAGGCAGGATGCTGGAGGTGTAGTCCTTCTAAACGTTACTTTCAGCAAACCATGGGAGATATGCAGAATTTCCCTTTGAAAGTTGAGTTTGTTTGGGTTGGTTTGTTAGAGTGCATGACATTTAACATATTTTACAACAGAAGGGTGGAAACAGAAATCTACCTAATTTAGGAGTCAGCTTGCTGATTTCGTGCGTGGACTTGGATGACGTGGCTGCTATGATAGCAGAAGGCTGGACTCAGCCTGTTTATAGCACTCCCACGATCCTCCTACTGCAGTGCCTTTGAGGCTAAGCTTTCTGACAGCCTACGTGGTCCTGACCTTTAAGATCACTTGAAGGTCACTATTTTTAGGTGCCACAGTACACCTAATGCTCTTCATGGCACAGGCAGAAAACCGGGCTCTCACACAGACAGAACTTTGTTACTTTGCTCGCAACAGGGTAGACTAACAATATGGTACAGCCCCGAGGGGGACTTCCTGCTCATGGCAGGAGAACCTCACGCCAAAGCCATCATGGAAAAGCTGTAAGATGTGGTCCCCCCTGTAGATTACCTCAGTCCTGTGCACCGAGAAGCAGAAAACTGTCCAGTGAGCAACTCACTGTAGCTCATCTGCAACCTCTGTAGCTCGTGCCTCCTCCGTGGCTATCAAACACTACCTGCTTTCCCTTGCTTAAAAACTCCAACATTGATAACTGAGCTCCAAAATGCTGGTTCCCTGACAGACGTCTGCTAGACAGATGTGGGCTGTGTTAGTGCTTGGTGTTGACACCAACCAGCTAAGTTCCCCTAGATGACGAGCACCGTGTGCTTACATAGGCTTAATACCATGTTGTTCCTCCGCATTTGCCATTCACGCTGAGGCTTGTGCCTGCTCAGCTGTTTCCCCCACTGCCTCTTCCCGTTCCCTGCCCAGCACGGGAGGCAGGCCTGGCTTGCCCCTTATTTTTGTGCGGGCACCAGCACAGCTGTGAAGCAACATTCCCAAGTGCATTGTGCGCAGGCAAAGGAAAGCTCAGCAGAAGGGCTCTTTACTTGTCTACAAGTCCTTTGCTGTGGTATGTGGATTCTAGCTACTCCTGCTGCTCCAGCGCATGTGTTTATCCCATGTCCCTGTCCTCCATCCCCACCATCACCAAGCTGTGATACTGGACAAGTCCCACACCACCCATATGAAGCTGTGTGGCTCCCAGGCTGGGCACTGCCCCGCCGGGGCTGACAGCACACATCAGAGACACAATTCAGGGCAGGTTGTGTTAGGATGACAAGTCATGTCTCAGGGACAAACAAAGCAGGACAATTCAGGGTCCATGACCAGCCGTGCCCCATCAGTCCCTTCCTCCCACCAGGGGCCATTTTTGGCTACCTCTCAGCCTTAGTCCATGCAAAGCCTCGGTCCCCTGAGCCTTCATTCCTGCACGGTCAGATTTTGAAAGCAGGTAGCAAGTCTGGTATTGCATCATCCTTCCAGGTGGCCTTCCAGGGACAGGGGCTGTGGCTTGAGCACAGTCTGCCAAGCAAACGGTCAAGGCAGAAAGACACAGTCCTCGAATAATGTTCTTCTGCCTACTCTGTTGTCCTCACACCTGCCAAGGTGGCACACTGCCTGCCAGCTTGCTGCCACCTCCCCATTGCTGCCAGCTCAGCCAGCGTTACTGCCACTGGGCACCCACTCCTTGCTGCATATCCACTTTTGTATGGAGGTATCTGTAATGCGCTCGCTGTGGTCTCTTTGGCCAAAATCTTCTGTGCTTAGAAAATTAAAAAAAAATGACCTCTTTAAGCACACCTGGGAGCATTCATCCAGAACTGGAAGTGGTGAGGGGGAACTATGCCATACCAAAGCTGTACCGCAAATATATCTGTTCCTGTATGTAGCTATACCACATGCCTGTGAATGCCTGAGATAAGACCTTGTCCCATATGGGAAATCTGGAGCCTTCTGAGCAGTACAGATTCTGATTTATGCCAAATGTCTGAGGTAGATGCCCTCTGTAGCTTACATGCAGGTCAACTGAAATGAACCCAGGTTTGGGGGTCACTGCACTGGGACCCTGCTAATCCAGACATCTAGCTCCTTGTCAATATGGGGGAGCTCCTCTTCCCCCACATCGCTGTAAGGGCTTAGTGGATATTGCTCACCATTGCATCACTCCATGGGTATGGTATGAATAAGAGTGGTGGAGGAGATGATACAAGAAGGGCCTTGCGGGGCAGCTTGCAAAGACTTACAAGAAAAGTGTCATGCCAAAGAGCATGGGATGTGCCCAGGATCTGTAGTGAGTGTGTAAGGTCAGTGCTTCTTCTTGGGCACCCAAAGGGGCACCCTCAGGTTTGACCTACCAGAGTACTGTCAACATGAGTCGTGATTCCTCACAACAATATTCATGAGCAAGAGGATTCCTTAGGTGCACTTTCATTTGGTGTGCCAAGTTATCACTCTGCAGAAGTATCAAGATCTTGGCCCTCAGAAAACATGATGAAAATTAAAGTTTTGTTTAAAAATACAGGCCAAAGCTACACATAGCTCAGGTTGTTTCAGGGTGACTGCAAATCATATACTGGGTAATAGCTCCCTTGACAAGCCCCAGAAATATATATTTTAGTTTCAGATTCAGCAAACTCTTACTTATATAATTCAGTCATAATATAACATGCTTTAAAGGAATATCGCTGCCTGTTCACTTCCAGTATGACACTAACCCCTGTCATTTGGCCGTGAGTAGGTTATCTTGGGAAGACCCCTGCTGTTTCAAAGAAAATTAAAAGTCATGCCCACATGATCATAATACCTTTCAGTAAGATAAATCATGTTTAACCTGGGAAGTTTTACCTGGGTTTACTCCAGGGTAGTCCTTCTTCAAGACCAGATGTTCATTTTCCCATAGATGTCTCCAAGGCAGCTATTCCCAGACTTTTCTTTCCTGTCAATTCTATTCATGTAGTTACAGGAGGAGACTCTTCTCAAGTGTATGTCATCTGCATCAAACTCTTATGGTCAGATCTTACCATGGTGATTTTAAACTTTGTGCTTTACTCACCTAGACAGTGCAAGTCCAACAGGGAAGAATGCTTCGTGACAAACTCACGTCTGCTAGAAATGGGACAGGCTCTTACGCTAGTGGCACAACACAGCCCAAGCCTGGAAGGGGGGCAAATGAAGTGGGGGTTGGAGGAGGAGGGAGGACACACACACATTCAAGTAGGATGTTCCTCTTTCCCATAAATGACCTCTGAGGCAACAGATCTGTTTGAGCACAGCTGATGAAGGTCCTGTTTCTTACAGTGCCCTCTGTGGAGACCCACTGACCCTTCAGATTATGTCCAAGGACAATGGCAGTATTCACTGCTCCATAAAGGTCTCTGGTCTGTGCAGCAATAAATCTACTGTTTGTAACATAAATTAAGTCCATTTTTAACACCCTGCTTAATGCTACATTTATGGCAAAAGGAATGACTGTGGAAGAGGATATAAAATGCTATATTTAGTGACAGACTTGCCTGGCAGTTGGAGGTCTCTGGGCAATGAAGCTGTCACCTACAGACTCTCATCCCTCGGAAAATGGGCAGTTGTATCAAGCCTGCAGACAAGTGGTGACAAGACCAGCTCTTGGCAGGCAGGCCTGGAAGAAGAGTTCTTCCAGCAGCTTCGTGTCTCTGGCTAAGAAATGAGGGGAGAAGGAGAAGTGAAATTCTGCCCATCCTACCAGAAAGTGGTGACACCATGGCTGTGACACCATTTGCTTCAAAAAGGGATAGAAAGTAAAGCCACAGGGACATCTGAGTCTGTGGATGCAGCTCCATCACTGTTGGTGATCGTTATGTCACAGTTTTACCAGAAAGAGATATGGGCTTTACCTGAAATCCACAGAAGTCACAAATTATCATTGGCTCCACGGTAGGAATATCCCAACCTTAAGCAGAATATGCCATGCAATTAGTATAGACAGAAAGAGGAACTGTGTGTTGCAGGAAATGCTGAAAATTCAATTAATACATGATAGATAAGCAGGCTTAAAATGCACTTTATTTGAAAAAGAAAAATCTTGATTCTCAGTTCCATAATTAGCCAGTATAAGTGACAATAGTGAGGTGAGGAACAGATTGAATATAAATGGAACATAACCAGCAGCAACATTTGAAATGACTTACAAAAATGGGAACAGGCAGTACAGAAGGTTAAGGCAAAAAGCTCACTATGCTCCTGATGATGTACTGGTACCATGTAAAATGGTGTTTAGTCACAAAGACTGCCTTCTGCTGGATTGACAGCTGAAACAAAGGTCTCATTTAGGCAGAAAAAATCTCTGTCAAAACAAATGTCTACAGTTTTAGGTTTTACCTATTTTTCTGGGCATCTTTAATGGCTGCACGTTCCTAAACATAGGCCAGGAGTCTGAGCATAACACAAGGAAAACTGCATTCACAAGAAAGGGAAATGAAATACCAGTTGGGCAAACCTCCTGCGATTCTGAAGGCGTGAGAGAGAAGATGCCTTCTTCTTCTGTAACTTTAGAGGTAAGCCATTGACTAAGTGACCTAGCTACCATGTCACTATCTGGGATGGTGAATGATCCTCACTACTCAAGTCACTCACAGGCTAGAATGCTGCTTGTGCTTTGGTATCAATGGAGAGTGTCATCCTCCAGCTTTGAGGGTCATTCAGACCAACCTGATGGAAATGCTGCCTGCTTCTGTTCTGAGGCTTGGCATAGCTCAGCTGCAGATATTTCAGCTTTATTTAGAGACAAATAGGAGGAGCCTCATCAGAGATTACTTAGCACTGTTGCTGTCATCTGCACCTCCTGCCTTCCTGCCTATGAAACAACGCAACAAAAGCACTGTAGCCTTTGGGGTGAAAAAAGAGCATTATTCAAGGCCCTAGTGCTGATCCTTGACACCTTGGCATGGGGAAGCCCTCTCTCCTCCCTGTTCCCGCAAAGTCTTATTTCATACGCAGCTATGACAGTTGTGAAAGTATGTCATGGGAATTTTGGGCAGAAAGCCCCAAGCAAAGAATCATTTTGGGGCTGCCCTGCCTGGATCCCAGGGGTGTGCATAGAGCCCAATCCCAGCTCTGCAGCTCCAGGCAAGATGTGTAGGAACCTGCTCTGTGGCCACTCTTCCCTCTCCTCGCTTGAGGGCTCTCGCCTGCATCTCCAAGGCGTAACTCTCACTTCGGAAACATTAACAGAATTAAAATGTTAAAACAGAGTCGAAGGAAATGTCTATGGCAGGGGGTTGGAACTCGATGATCTTCAAGGTCCTTTCCAACCTAAACCATTCGATGATTCTATGATTCTATGAAATGCAGGTCAGCTAGCAGCGTCTTTATCTACTGTCCGCAAAGAGTTGAATCTGACAACCCTTAAACCCCAAGAAGCGCGGAAAACACAAGCGCTGAATGATAATATATTTTCAAAACTTTCTGACACACTTTCAGTAAACATCAGCTGCACAACGAAGAGGCGCAGTGCTATGCATTTGTAGCCAGACTGGGAAGTGAATTAAAATCTAATCATTGTTACTCCAGAGAGGGGAGTTTTACCAACATACTCCCTTTGACTTACCACAAGGACTGAAAAATGGAAGCTGGAAGCTGTCTTACCACAAGGACTGGAAAAATGGAAAATGGACTGCCCAGGAAACCCTCCAGACACAGTACAAGTGAAACATACTCTTCAGGCATAGCATTTCAACTGACATTTAATCTATTTTTTTTTTTTAAACTGCCAGCAACAAAATGTGCAGCTGGTCTCTGAGAATCAAAGATCAAGAAGAACCTTAGAACAATAATGTAATGATAAATAGAGTAGAAATGGACAATAAATCACAATGGATTAACGGCAAGATTATCAAATTATGTAAAGTCATTTGCTGTGAAGGAATTACCTACCACAGTATTTCTGATTATCACAGTAAATGGCCGGCTCTATTGATTCAAGATATGTCTATAATGTTGGGAGCTAAAAAAAGGGTTTCCATGCTTTGGGAATGTGAATTCTGTTAATGCGTTACTAGCAAATAGTGCCGCAGAATATGGGACAAAGCAATACGAATATTGACAAATGCCAGGGCCAGGGTTACTACGACAATGTTACATTATACAACAATGCTATGGAATATGCTGTTTTATTTATTTCCTGTTGTTCCCTTAGCATTAGTCTTAGACTTGCTATTGTCTTTAGTTGAATGATTTTAAATTCTTCTCTTTCAGGTAGAAATGTTAGAGGGGAATGTCTGCACTTCTGTATTTGTGAAATGTTAACCTGTGCTAAAAAGATGAGTGCCTTCCCATGAAGGCTATTAAGCTATTAAGCAACTGTTTGCCAAAAGGAAAAGAAATATTGAATAAATGCAAAGCATGATTTTCTATCATCCACGAAAAATTTACAAAGTTATCTGATTGTGGGAGAGTATTAGCAAAAAAAAAAAAAAAGATGCTTTATGGTACCCAGGTTAAGCACAAAGAGATGAATCTTAATGTGCTCACCGGTTTGCTCTTCTTCCCTTCAGTACAATATCTGCCTTGATGAACAGGGAGAATTTGCAGAGAATCTGCAGGCATTCTGCTAAATGCAGCAAGACTTGCCTGAAGTCTGGGTTTGCCATTGACATGTTTGTCCCTGCTATGGGACTGGTGTGGATGTGGACAAATAATATACCAAATAAAGTAGTGAGGCTGGGGAACTTTGTAATTTTTGAGGTTATATTAGCCAAAAAAGTATTTGATTGGTGGAAATAGTTTTGTTTGGAAAACTAGTAACAGCTATGCTAACAAGATAATTCTTTGATTAATCTCTTGCTTACATGAAAAGGGACTTGCTAGCCTAGATAAAGTAATGGTATTAGCTCAGCAAACTTTTTTAAATGTAGAAGCCAAAGTGAGGCCTGAATAAAACTGGAAGGCCCGGGATACCTCCTTGAAACTGGACCTGCGAGGTAGGACTGGAGAAAATTTAGCTTGAATCTCTTAAAAATTAATTGTGGTAGCTGAAGTCATCCAGCGCTGGGTTTTCTCTCGCTCAGCTCAAACTCTCCGGTAACCAGGGCGCTGCAGTATCAGGCCAGCCTGGGATCCTGCTTAAGAAAAGTATTTCTAGCGAACAAAGCACGCATCAACCCAGTACTACAGCTTCAAGCTGCTTAGCGTGTATTCGCCATTTATACTGGGTCAGTGAGGGAAGAGTGTTAAGTCCTCGTACAGCCCCTGGCCCAACAGCCACTTCATAGGATTCAGGACTGAGGCTGGGGAACTTTATACTGATGAATCAGCAAAGCTCATTGTATGGGGACCTGCAAGCAAAGAGGCAGACTGTAAAGCTTGGGCGCTCATATCACAGAATTATCAGAGTTGTAAGGGAGCTCTAGAGATCATCTAGTCCAACTCCCCTGCTAAAGCAGGATTGCCCAGAGCACATTACTCAGGACTGCATCCAGGCGGGTCTTGAAAATCTCCAGAGAAGGGGACTCCACAACCTCCCTGGGCAGCCTGTGCCAGTGCTCTGTCACCCTCACCGTAAAGAAATGTTTCCGTGTATTTGAACGGAACTTCCTGTGTTCTAACTTGTGCCCATTACCCCTCATCCTGTTACTGGGAACCATTGAAAAGAGCCTGGCTCCATCCTCCTTCAAACCACCCTTTAGATACTTGTATGCCATAATAAGGTCTCCCCTCAGCCTTCTCTTCTCCAGGCTAAAGAGTCCCAGCTCTCTCAGCCTTTCCTCATAAGGGAGATGCTCCAAGCCCTTAATCATCTTAGTTGCCCTTCGCTGGACTCACTCCAGCAGTTGCCTGTCCCTCTTGAACTGGGGAGCCCAAAACTGGACACAGTATTCCAGTTGTGGCCTCACCAGTGCAGAGCAGAGGGGGAGAATGACCTCCCTCGACCTACTGGCCACACTCTTCCCTATGCAGCCCAGGATTCCATTGGCCTTTTTGGCAACAAGGGCACATTGCTGGGCCATGGATAATTTACTGTCTACCACAACCCCCAGAACATTCTTCTCCGAGCTACTTCCCAGCAGGTCCGCCCCTAACCTATACTGGTGCCTAGCATTCTTCCTCCCCAGGTGCAGGACCTTGCACTTGCTTTTGTTGAACCTCATTAGGTTCTTCTCTGCCCAGCTCTCCAGCCTGTCCAGGTCACGCTGGATGGCAGCACGGCCCTCTGGGGTGTCAGCCACCCCACCCAGTTTGGTATCATCAGCAAACTTGCTGAGGATACACTCTGTCCCCTCATCCAGGTCATTAATGAATATATTAAACAAAATCATATCCTTTATCCTCATATCCTTTCTGAAGCAGGCACACTGGTGGGCACATAGTATGCCCTTACATCGGAGTTACGTTTCTAGTGGGATGTTCCTGTGATTGTACCTGGGCTCTTAATGGCCCGGTTTGAACCCAAACAGAAAGTGTGGGATTTGTCCTCTTGTTTTCATCCATATAAAAGAAAATGCCCAGGACATCCATTTCAGTCACTGGACCACAGATCAGCAGCTGGAAAAGTCTGAATTGAAAGCCAAATTGGCAAGGCTTTCTAATAAAAACGTTATTGTGCCCATCTGCTGCAGCACTTTAGGCACCTGAAAGTCACAAAGTCAAAGCCATTAAAATATTGCACAAACACAGAGAAGATAAAACTTACATGGGCAAATACAGTTAAATCATTGTGCCAAGCCAAAAGCCTGTGCAAACACAGACTTCTGAGAGGATTTATCCAGCTTCAGAAAACTGGAAGTGGTGGGGCGGTTCTCATGGCACGTACAGCTCAAATTCAACTACATCTCTTGTTGCTTGGAAGCCCTGTCGCCTAGCAAGTCAACCTTTAAACTACATCCTACATCAAAACCAGCCTTTTTAAATCCTGAGTATACTAAGGCTTAACCAGGTATGGACTATAGCTTACCTTTTCTTTAACCTTCACCTCTGATTTCTGCAGGGAACCCACTGCTCTGGGTTTGTTCTTTTCAAGGCTTCTCTGTCCACAAGCACCAGCTTTGAAACGGAGCACAGGGAGACGGGAAAGGAAAAGCAGATAGATAGAAACGTGCTTGAGAGCCTGTAGGGCTAGAAACTAACAGAGCTGCCTGCAACAGAGCGTGGTGAAGCTTCAGCTGTGTTGAGACGTTCCCTGCAGGGTGGAACCACATACGACCAAGTTGTTGAGAAAGCCTGGGCAGCAGGCACCGATTAAGACTATGTCTCTATTACACTTTGCAGTTTGCTGCAGAGTTGGAGCTCTTTAAGGCTTCGGGGGAGCTGATAAAAAGTCTCAAGTATAGACCACATCTACAGACATATAAAGGAAAAGAATTCAAGTTAGTCCTAAAGGTACAGCTGGAAAATCCATTGGCAGAGTTGTCCACTTTCCCCCCAGTGCTGGATATCATAAAAGACACCCACCACCTTTCCATTGCTCATTCAATCTTAACTGAGGCTCCTTTGTACTCTCCAGGTGTGGTCTTCAGTTGTATCATCTCCTAATTGTGCAGGATGTGACCTACTCCAGGGATTAATCAGAGCTGGTGAGGAGGCTGTGGTCTGTTCTCCGAGATCTTTGCTTTAAATATTGCAAAAGTTTACTCTCAGAGCACATGGACATGGAAGGGAAGGCTAAAGAGACAGGCTCCGTGTTCTCCTGGGAAACAGGAAATTAAAACAAAATCATTAATAGAGTAGCAAGGCCATGCTAAATATGACATATGAAATACAGGTCGATCAGCAGCACTGTGCCAGCATAGCTATCGCTGGAAGTGTAAAAACAAGAATAGACCCAAACTGCGTATTAATTTACATACTTGCATCTGCAAAAACTTTAGTGTGGACTTATACAAGGGTAACAAAAGTTATCTTGTAATATAGTTGAATAGGGAAACTGGTATTAGCTTCACTAATGAAATAGCACTTTTGATAATTTAAGCTGCATCTTTACTAATCCTGCCCAGAGAAGCTAAGGACCTTTGTTGTCAAAGAAATAATACTGTGTTTTTTTAAAAAAAAAAAACAAAAAACAAACAAACGCCCAAGGAAAGGGTGTTGTTAAGAAGAAAAATATTTGGAGTAGAGATACTGCTGATGAAAGAGGGGAGCAATTAAAACGAGGGAGAAGAGATAGAGAGGAGCAGTGTTTTTCTTACATCCCTTTAGCAACGTCTTCCAAGGTGTCCAGACCCTCATTTGGGAAGGTGTTTGTGCTCACTTAGATATCCCTGCTCTTTCATCCTCTGTCAGACTT
Organism: Vanellus vanellus; assembly: GCF_965231255.1. Taxonomy (NCBI): domain Eukaryota; kingdom Metazoa; phylum Chordata; class Aves; order Charadriiformes; family Charadriidae; genus Vanellus; species Vanellus vanellus. The sequence continues at coordinate 138,323,559 of NC_138906.1, read as the reverse complement.
CAGCATGTTACTTCCCAAAGCTCTCATGTGTGCTCTGCTGGCTCAACTCGGAAGGGATAAATTGGCCACAACGTCCAAGGTGGAAACATGATCCTGCTATGGTTGAATGCGTTTATTGGAGATTGAGAATACAGAGAGGAGAGCCTGCTTATTCCTGGAGTGACAACTGTCATTATAAACCTTCTGCCTGTCATAAAAAACCCTGTAAACAAAGAAAAGGCAGCTAGAATAGATAATCTGAAGTATTTACTAGCACTTTCGTTTGAACAAAATCTCATATCATTTCTTCCCAGCCACAACGAATATTAAAATCTCCTTTGGCATGGCCTTTAGGGTCGTTAACGATAGGAATGAGCATTCCTTTGGGCTACATAAGTAGGAAAATAGTAAAAAATGTCTAGGGCTCCACTGCTGTAGCTAACGTGCAATTCTGTTCCCATGAAGAAAAAACAGACCCAGAAGGGACAGACTTTTAACTTTGTTTTCACCAGAGGACAGATTTGATCTGAGGAACACGAGGCTTGGCGAAGAAGAAAAAGACCAGGAACAACAGGAGGTGGGGGAAGAGGCAAGACAGGAGCGCAGCTCTTAACTTTCAGATTGTCCCAGATGACTGGGCCAAAGCCCCTCTTTAACTCCACCACCTCGGGGCCCCTGGGATGGAGGGTTTCCTCACATCCCAGAGGAACCTACTGAGCACAGTAGCCATCTCCTGCCCCCATTGGGTGGCTTACAGACCATCCCCTCGCTAGGCTTGGCCCGTCCCACTGCCCCAGCCAGGAGCGGGGTGCTGGGGGACACCAGGGCAGCCCCAGCCCTGGGCATCAGGCACCTCCCTGGGGATGGGGACAGGCTGGGACACAGGCATGGCTCTATGGGGCCCACAGCCAGGCAGGGCAAGGCTGTGGGGAGCCAGAGGCCGGCCCTGCTGTTGCATCACTGGACCAGCTGCTGACGGCCCTGGGTGCAGGTGTGGGGAGCCCAGGGGGGCTGACAGGGCCAGGCAGGGGTGTGGGTGCCCTCAGGGCCACGATGCTTTCCCCCTTTCATCTTCTCCAGGATTTTAAATTCCTTTGCTGGTTTTTTTTCCAGCTTTTTCACTCCCTTTTTCCAGTCCTGTTGGCTGGTGGTTCCTCCTCGTCCGACCTGGGCCAGGGCAGGGCTGGTGGCAGCGGGTCCTGCCGGTGCCTGCTGAGTGTTTCGCCAGTTGTCCTGGGTCCCACTTCCTTGAATGTCCCCAAGGCTGCATGGAGCCTGCAGACCTTGGGTGAGGGTGCTCTGCGAGCCCCCCAGCACCAGCCTGAGGTGTGGGCGATCCCTCGAAAGCAGGGTGTGAGGGTTAGCAGGAGGCAAGGCAGAGAAATGAAGGGAGGACAGATGATGGAGGATGTATCGATTCAGAGAGTTGCAGCCGTAGTGGTGTCAGATGCGTTGTGCTGGGGAAATAGAATAGGGGCAATATTTGGGGGGTGAGAGGGATTATTCTGAAGCACGAGGTCACTTATTCTTCCAGTTATTTCAAATACTGTAATAAAAGCAATTACTTTGTACAAACTTTTGCATACTGTTGGGTCTAAGTCGAGTAACCAAGGAATGGGGGCGACACCAGCTGCGGCCTGGTGCGTGCGCTCCCCCCCTTATATCCGCCCATTTAATTTATTTATCTGTTTGCACTTGCCACATTTCCTACTCCTTTCTGTCCGCTGCCCTCTCTCCCTGCAGGGCTCTCCATTCGCCCTCCTGCCTGGTCCCCTGCACTGGGGGGCAATGGCCGGGTTGGGACAGGGTGCCAGGGCTCCCATTCCTGGGGCTGGGGGAAAGCTTGGTAGGCGGCTGTGGAAATTTTACATTGTGATAGTTTTCATGGGAAGGGTGTGTTAATTAGCTCACTAAATGCTTTCTTATCTTTGGCAGGCAAAATTAGGGAGTCACCTCTACTGGAAGTATTTCAAAGCAAAAGAAGTTCAGTTCTGTTTTCTCCTTGTTTCTCTTTCACACAAAGTCCAGCTCTTTAAAGCGTAGGTGGTTTTGAGCTTTAAAGTAGCTTGTGTTACTTTTTGGTATATCTTGTGGTTGATCGTACCAATTCTGCCTTAGCATTTTGGAACATAACAAAATAATTTCCTGCTTTCCTCCCCTGCTGCTGCATGTAGTATCAGGAGTGCATATTCATCCTTTTGTTTTCTTTTACCTATTTTACAAAACAAAAAGTCTTACCCATGCAATGCAAACAATTTAATTTGAACAATTAAAGAAAATCAACTTAACTGGAATCCACTGCCATAATTTTAAGACTTTTTTCCAGTAAGCGCCGTGGTGAAATGATGGCGACTGGAGCCAGCGACAATTGGGTTTATTTTTCCAAAAAGTGCTGAGCCCTGCTGAGTCAGTAGTGTACAGGATTGCACTGAAACTGCTAAAAAGACTTTCCAAACAAGGTGTGATGAAAAAGCTTATAATATTGTTCTGTAAAAAAGGAAAATATTATTTCCTATAATGGCAGAGCTATTGATTTTTATTGCTTTTGAAAATCATTCAGTACCTAGAAATACATATTGGAAGAGTTATATCATGGACTCTGTAATACATATTTAAATTGTAAGTTTTCCTCCATTATTTCATGAAACATGGCTCTTATTTTTATTATTTTGAATAGATTCCTCTGTTGGAAAAGTATAAAGTCATTTTAAAACAGAATTGGTAGATACTTTAGTTTTAAGTTCAAGTAAACTATCGCTGAATCCCCAAACCCATTGCTCCCAAAATCAGCACATAAATTTTGAGATATAAAAGGAGATATTGGGACTTTATCTGACTATAGAGTTAAAAATGTTTAACTCTGGTGGCTGAGATTTCCCATTTTCAGGCTTTCTCAAATGTGAAGGAGAATTTTCTTTAAATTCCTATCGTAAAGCAAAGGTTTAAATTCCTCACAACTAAATAAATCCTGGAAGCTGAGCTTTAAAGAAAGCACTAGATGCTGGAGCACATTCTATAGAATTTAAAACATGCAAACCAAATCTCGTTGGCTTGAAAGTTACTTAATGCAAAAAAAAAATCTATATCTCCGTCTGTTCTTTTGGAAAAAAAAATAAATAACTGTGGACCTGGAAATATCCCAGCCACCTTCTCATGCAGCTATTGATCTGGGGGGATTTCAAAGACTGGGGGTTTCTGTGGTGGGCTTCATCAGATCCTTTGAAGTTTCTCCCCTGCTGCACTTCAGTTATAAATTGTCATTTCTGAGTGTGGTATTGCTAACCTCAGAATATTCTTTATTCTCTGCTCTGCTGTTTTGATACAGCATACATAAACTTCATCTCAAAATTAGGTTAAATAGTAGTCCTTTATACAAAGATAGCCTTCTGAATAGCTTTTTTATTTCCTTGCTTGTCTGTTTGCTTGGGGGGCAGTCTTTAGCTGGAGTTGCCAAGCCCTCTTCTGTTGTAATTAAATGGTATATTGGGAGCAAAAGGAAAATATGTAGTGGTTTGTTTATTCAGGAGGAAATGTTTGATTTAATTTAACAGATTATATTCTTGAAAAGGAACAGGACCAAAAACAGATCCTGAGCCAAATTCTCCTTCTAGCTACATCTTGCAATTTTAAGCATCTCCAGAGCCGTGACAGGGAGTTGGGTCCCCGAGAATCCATGGAGGCTGTGGTGGGGGCTGCGTTACAGCTCTACAGGACTGGGAGGGGAGATAATCACCTTCCTCTGACAGCTGGAAAAACCGGCCTTTGGTCTGCTTGTCTGCCAGCTCCAACCTCTGCCCGCACGGAGGGGAGAGGCTGGGGAACCTACTCTGCACGTGTGGCACCCCCACGGCAGGGAGGTTCCCTGGGCACATCAGTAACTGGCCGTGAACTACAGCGAAGAACAGGGAGAGCGACTGCATCTGCGGCAACTAAGATACCAGCTGAAACCACCAGTCTGATAAAATACAGCGTGGTTTTTGCATAGTCACCTTGAACTCAGTGTGGAAAGTTCATGAACCTCTTCTCCAGCGCTGGCTCCCACAGGCGGTTTGAATACTTAATTTTGCTCTTGGAGGTACCTATATGAACCAAGGGCCTGAAACAATTGGCTAACAGTTGTCTTGTAATTTAGTCTTAGGATCAAGATTTTGTACCATAAGGGCCCATTCTTGCTTGGTCTTGGGGTACCTCTGCAATGCAGGTACATCTAATTGAGCTGGTGCTGCAGTGAGGAGCACACTGGCTTCCTGCTCTCAGGTCGAGTAGTGCTATTTTGCAAAACAAACAAAAACTAGTCCTGGAAAGAGTGTTAGATTAGTAAAAAGTAGTAAAATCTTAAGGGTTTTAATTGCACTTATTGGAATCCTTCCCCTCTTTATAAAGAGACAGACAAAATGCCTTGTGTGAAAACATCCCATCCCTACTAACCACCCTTCTCAACTCCAGGTCTCAGCGAACACAGAAGCAAGGGAGAGGTGAGAAGTGGGGGGTGGGGAAGCATGCAGGCCATTACGGTGAACCTTTTTCTCTCTTCCAAAAAAACCAAACCACAAATAATTTAAATTATTGGGGAGTCATAACTGCATATTTCAGGAAATTGGGAAATTTCAGTCAATCAGGAAATAAAAAGGAGAAGGGAAAGAGAAGAATTCCCAGTGTTTATCATCTACTATGCATTGCCATGATTCAGCTTTTTCCCCTTTTGGGGTGGATTGAGATGAGGAGGGAGCGTTTAATGTTGTTAGGGCTGGGCATCCTAAATGGGGAGACTGACAGCAGTGGCCGGTACACCAGCGGGTAGTTTTCAGCAGCTCACTGATGGGGCGCAACAGCTACTGTTCAGGATGCTCATGTTCAAGCTCTGCAATTCTATCATTTTAAAGGTTTGATCTTTTGATCCTCATCTCCATCCCTTCTTTACAAAAAGCAAAACACTGAACAGTAGAAGGTACCTAAGGAAGAATATAAAACTAGGAAAAACACAGAGACACTATATAAAATACTTTCCTGATCTGCAGCCTTTTGCAGCTTGGAACTACCTTAGATGAAAGGGGTGATTTGCATTAAACAGTATTTGACGGATTTTTCTTCCTTTTTGTCCAATGCTCCTTGAACTTACAGGAACTTCCCAGACTCCTCATGTCCTGTGAGTTTCACAGCTTAATGCTGTATGGTGCTAAGAAGCACTTTCCATTACTTTAACTGTTTTGTGTCATGCTTCCTGATTTTGTGTGTTGTAGGAGAAAGTTGTTCTCCGCTTTTATTTTCTGCATCAAGCATGATTTTAGAAGCCTCTGCCATAAGTCCTCTGCCCCCTTATTTTCTTTTCCCAGAGGAACAGATGACCTGGAAAATAGAAATGTACGACATCCTTCCAGGTACATTTAACAAAACACGCAGTCACAAAGTGTTTGTCTCCTCATAAAAGCAAAACCAACAGCCTTAGTCTGTGCTACAGTCTTCTTTCTTGAAGGAACGTCTTTGTGTGGGATAACACTCAAATTTGAGTCCTAAAAGCAAGACCTTGACCTTCTGCCAGTCTAGTTAAACCAGCTTTACAAGCATTATAAATCCTGGGCTGGTACAAAGATATTGAACAACTACACATTGTTTTGAACCACAAGCAGCAACAAAACCTTCGTGTTGCATTCCCATGACTACTTTAGTGACAATTCTAAACTCTGGAGAAATAAAATGTTACTTTCAAGGTTTTTAGATAAAGGAACCGTTTCAGGAAAGCATTTTTAATATTTGCAGCTAGTGTTTCTCCTCTTTGGCTCTTCTTTCTTTAGTATTAATTGTACCATATTTCCCAACAAACTGCATCTGCCTCCCAGTTTTGGGGGGCAGCTCTATTTTGCAGCTGTATTTACGATATGCAGGAACTTGAAGGTGTTAGGAGAGCCTGACGCTATTATGCAATGACTCCGCTGCTCCACCTGCAGGCCTGGGGCTTATCTTTAAATGCACTTTGTACTCGGCCAAAGGCTTTTGCATTTCAGAGGCAGAGGTATGTTCAAATAGCGTACATGTCCTGACATCAGTGGAATTGAAGATCTGGCAAGAGATTTTATTGCTAGTTGATCTGGGAATAACTTTACCTTGGAGAAAGTGGTAACATTTATCTGGCACCCATAAACCGCAATATTTCGTTTGACTACAAGTGTTTTCCGACATCACTTTTCACTCACAGGATATTCTGGTTACATCCGCAAGTGCCTGGGACAATTCTGGAAAACGGCTCGCAGGTGCATTGCAAGACAAAACCAGCCCTTGCTGCCTTGCAGCAGGACTTTGGCATGGGCCCCCGGAGTGAAATCACACTTTAGCTCAGAGCTGAGAAGCTCAAGGACAAAAAGGTGGATGGAACCAGCTGGGAAATACTAAACAAATCAGCCTGAACACCCACACCCCATTCTACTTAAATGGCCTTGAAATGTGTTTACAGACAAAAGAGCTGTGAATTGTGCTGTTTGACTGTGCTGGGAATTACTGTAGGAAATCAGTGTAGGAAGCGCGGGTTAGTTTATTACCTTCACAAATCTTAGGAAGTTATTTTGCTTTCTGTTAAAATATTATTGTGCTAAGAAGCTTTTGATAGCACAGCCTTTCCCATGTACCATTACATTTACTGCTGGCCTTATTTTGGTAACAAGCAAAGTACAAGGAAGGAGCACATTGCAAAGCAAAGTCACAAACCCTTCTGACCCTGGAACTGCTTGCAAAACAGGACTGATGTTCGGACAAGGAACCTGATCATGGCCACAGGGGAGATAAAATGTTATTTCGGATTCAGAGAGGGCTCTAGCAAGGCTGGTCAGGTCTTTCTTTTTGCTAGGTCGGGAGGGATGCCCATGTTGCCCTTGGCTGAGCACACTGGTAGGAGGCAGCAGTGTGATGAGCACCGGCACCCCACCGTGCCTGGTTCTGATGGTGGTTCATAAGGGCACTTTCTTTGCTGTTTGTTATGTGGTTCAGAATATGGTGTCTAATGGGCAAGAAAGCTTGCAGAGTATAAACACACAACACCTGTTTGCCTGCCTCCACAAGCACTTCTCACCTAGATGATCTCTTAGACCTCCCTTGCTCATCCTGATAATTAGGCTTCTAGTCCTATAGCATCAGAACCAATGCAGCCTCTGCCAAGAATCAATAAAATGCAAAGCAGCAGGCGGCCAGTGTGAAGCCCATTAGGTACCAGATGTTCATGCCGGGGTGCTTTCCTATATCAGCATACCAAGAAACCTGAGAGGAATATCTGAAAAGGATTCCCTACCTCTAGGGTCTTGCATATCTGTGCAGTGTCCTTGGGACACGGCCTTCCAGAATTGGATGGGACACAATTTTTAGCATTGTTACCAGGGAAACTACCAAGCAACCTGGAATGAGCCAACTCTTGTTGTCTCTCAGACCTATGCTGCTCCAGGCAAGAGGTGCCTGCACAGTCTCAAAGAGAAAAAGTGCACACTGTGGCTGTAAGCCCTCTCCCAAACTTCCATCATCTCCACGTAAATCACTTTTATCCATTAATAGAAACCTCTCTGTTTCCACAGTGTACGTTATCGGTGTTTGAGCATTTACTGCTGCTTACTCTGGACTTGTGTTTTGTTTAATTATAGGAATATTTTTGTGAAGACGTTGGGTTTCCCATGTAGGATTCACAAAGCATTTGCAGGACAGCCTTTGTATGGATTATGAACCTACCTTGGCCTTGTACCCCAGTGTTTAATACTCATGGGGCACCAAAACCACTGATGGTTGATAACACAGCCAAATATGATGCACCATGGGATCTACGCATCCCGTATAACGTATCCCACATGGTCAGGTTTTCAGAAGGGACATCAAAATATCTGTAAAGTCCCTGAGACTTCATGTCCCAGCTGTGGCAAAGATCTCTCCTTTGCTTTTCCATGTGGTGTGCAGGGTGCATTGCACAATTATGATTTGAAACAGGTATTTTTCTGTTACCTTAATTTTCCTGTTAATAGATACCATGCACGGCTCATTTTCTCCACCACTTTCAATCTCAGCCTCAGAGAGGAGAGTTAAATGAGTTTTGCTCTGTGAGGCAGTAGAAGGCTTCATTGCTTTCTGTAGGAGAGGATGGGGTGCTTCAGGATGAGAGGAGGAAGGCTGATTCTGTTAACATGCATCAAGCAGAAGGAAAGGTTATGGTGCTTTAGGCTCCCATCCAATGAGGACTAGCCCATGTGCTGGAGGTTCACATGACCCTGTGCTTATGTAGCTGCATCTGCCTGCTGTGTGTGGCATTCATTCTCCCTTCTCCCTTGGAGAAAACACCTGAGAGATCTTGAGACACAAGCAACGGCATTCACTGCCCTAACACCATCACAGCATGAGGAGCTGCCATGCCCATAGCCGTCTCCTGGCAGTTTGAAAATGTCATAGCCTATCTGAGCGGTTGGGTAGCGAGAGAAGAGCCCTTCAACTTGTCCCAAAGACTGGAGTGAAGTTACCCATGCCACGTATCCCACCGAGACTCACCGAGCAATCCCATGGCACGCAGGACTCAGCCCCAACACAGTGAGCATCGCCGCACCGAGCACATACATGGTGGAAAATTCCCAATGCATTCCCAGGGAAGCAGTGAGAAGCTCTTCTGTAAAAGACTGCTGTTTGTGGAGACGCTCCACTTCATGTCAGATGGTATGAACCCGAAGGAAATAATTTGGAAAGCATATCCACGCAGGCATGTGAGGCTGACTGGAATTTAAATAACATACCTGCCCCCAGGGCGAGCTCTCCCCACATATGTCTCAGTATCTGACCCCTTCACAACATTTTTGTGGGGAGGCATGTCAGGAAAGATGGTGAGGGAGAATTCCTCTCTCCAGCACTTTGGGCAAGCATGGTTCTGCATGAGATCTGCAAAATTTCTGCTCTTAGAGTTAAAAAAAGGAGGAGGGAAAAGAAAGTGAGGCAGCTCTTGCAGCTGGTTCCCCTCTACCTTGGCTAATGTTTGCACGGGAACAGGGAGACGTCAACGGGGCTCAGAGAATCATTAACTGCCCCTGCTAAGTTTTGTGGCCTCAAGGTCACAGAGCAATGGTTCACTGGAAGCCTACAGGAGTGAAGCAAAACAAGTCTGCTGGTGCTGGGGGGACCCAAACACCTTGTCCATGAAAGGCAAAGCTCTGCACACACCTATAAAGCTGCAGCCAGGTTTGCTCCTGGGATTCTTCATCCCTGATGCTGACAAAGCGCAAGGATGTGAATGTTGGACCTCCTAAAAGCTGTTTCTTTAATTTTTATTATTATTATTATTATTATTATTATTATTATTATTATTATTATTATTATTATTATTATTCTCCTTTATTGCTGTTCCAGGGAAAAATTACCTCTAGATGTCTAACTGTAGTTACCACCTGCTAAATTTCTGACATGCCGGTCTAGCTGCCTTGTCTTCAAGGCCTTGTTTCCCTGACTGGACACTGTGCTCCCTGCTATCTGGTTAGTATCTGTATTTGCTGGGAAGATTAAACCCAGCTCTCCCCCACAAACACCTGGCAGCTCCCTCACATGTAGTGCAATGAATGAAGCCTCTTCTCCTGGGTGAGAGCAGAAAGTCACCTCCTTTCCCCATGTCCATGAGCAGGTGCTGAGCCTTTATCTGAGGTCACTTGTTTCCTCGTAGTCCACAAAGCCAAGCAAGGATGGCCCTCTCAGTGTGGGACTCATATTTTGTCCGTATTTCTCACTCCCCAGCCCAGGTGAAGATAAAGAGCATTTGGGGAGGAGGAATGCGGGTTGCCCCCTTCCCCAAAAAACTCTGTGTCCTTACCAATGAACAGGTAGGTGCCTGTTTCCTCTAAGGACATCCCCCCTCCTACCTCCCTGGCTATAAGAGTCAAACTCCACCTACTCCCTCCTGCAGTGCTGGCATCCTATTTCCAGGACAGAGCTTTAGCTTCTGTGCTGCTTTGAGCTGTGCCTGGTGCCTGAGGTCCCCGAGCAGGGGATGAGTCACAGCACTGCAGCACAGCTACCCTGCAGCGTCCTGTGCTCAGGGCTTCATTCCCCAGCCATCAGCCCAAGGCCACTGCGCTTTCCTCCTGTCCCCCATCCTCCCTTTTTCCTTACAACATGACCTGGTGCGTTGCCATCCATCCATCCATCCATCCAGAAATGTCTCAATCTTAGTGTTTACAAACTTAAAGGTCAGTACATCTCACTTGGCACGAGTAGGAAAAACACACCAACCTTGTAGGAAGACTGATGCATTACTGTGTGTAATTTATTTTTGTGCAATGTAAGCACGATCCTGAGTTTTCAAGGCTTGCTCTCACTTGCTTTTTTATTGCAAGGAAGATGCAGTCATAAGACGCTGCCAGCATGCAATGCCCTCATATAATGTAATTAACGTTTTGACCACTGGATGTTACTGTTGCTCCAAACATCTGCAGGGGAATGCAGGATAAAGAATTATTGGCAATGCAATCTTCTAATTTTTTAACCTAGAACCTAGCTAAATCAGACAGTGACCCGTGGATAGGTGGATCATCTATTTCTTGCCATCAGCTGAAGATGAATAGTTAGAAAGTTGTCATTCCGATATAAGGGAACGTCTGCATCCAGCAGCATGCAAGTAAATGATTAAATTAATGGTACTGGACTGAGATTCTAGTAATGAAGAAGCAAGTGATCTTTCAAACCATTAAGCTTGGGAGTTCTAGCACATTGCCCAAGACAGTCAAATGGTTTTGAATGTATTATACTAGTGGTACACGAAGCCCGGAAATAAACCACATTTTTCAGGAACCTTCAACCGCTTATGCTGCACTCTACTTATTAATCTACCTCCCCTAGAACAATTATTGTCTTATGTGTAAGCAATCTCTTTTAAAAATTTGTGGGTTTATTATTATTATTCTAATCATATGCAAACATTTTTGAATATTTCACAGATGTCTCATTATTTTTGCTCTCTACTACATGCCTCCCCTCAGCCTTTCTGTGTGGATCCCACACACTTTGTGCCTGCAGCTCTCACTGAAGCAAAGCCTTCCTATCAGATGAGGACAGTTGGTACAGTTGAGGTATGCCCAGAGCAATCCATCATTTATTGATTGGCACCTCTGTGGAATACTTCCTTTGTGCATACTGTGTTGCAGGAGCTCACATTTTCATCTGCCCCAAGCAAGGAGAAGACCCTTTTAAATATGCACGATAATTTGTCCACCGATAGGTGGACATCATATGGGTGGATGATATATCCACCTATGGGTGGAGGCAACCATTACTGCACTCTACTGAAGCTGAAAGAAATTCAGTACGTGGCTGCACACCAATTGTCCACGAAAATGGTTCTGCAGTTTTTGGTGTCTCCTTTTGGTTCCTCATATATTGCAGAAAACATCCATGAACTCTTCCCCCAGCAAGGCACTGTTTTCTTATAGTATCACCTTATCTGTAGGCCTAGTAACTTACTTATGCATTATTTTATCATTTCACAGTTTCAGTATCTCCAAGCAGGCATCTCAAAGAACATGTTTTGTACACTTTTCTGAAATCTCCATGTGATTTCTGAGCCAGTTTGTCATGTCTGAAGATACACCTGGCTTGAAATCAGAGGTAAAACTCCTGCTCGATATATGAAAAGTATGAATGCGCACAGACAGTACTCAAATAGGGAACTACTCAAGGGGAATTCACATTGCCTGTTTTAGCTGCTTAATGCAAATGATTAATGCTCCGAAAGGGGTGAGACAACTGATCCATGGCAGAAACCTAACCCAGAAAGATAAAGATAAGAAACTCATGATGGAGATGCTGGTTTCTGTCTATTTGTGTGTTGAATGGTGAAGGAAAGTCTTCATCACTGCGCATACCAATTCAGCATAGAGTTATTAAAACAAAAAAAAAGAAAAAAAAGCTTTCTCTTTTTGACTCAGTATTACCACTTAAAAAGTGGCCAGCCAAAAATTCTGAACCCCTCTCTTTATCTCATCCTAAGAAGCTCTTAGAGACTTGATACTGAAAATAGTTTATTTGTCAAACTTTCCCTGTCTCCATTTTGTATACTGTAGTTTCTGCCATGTCTTTGAAAGACTCCTGGTGGCCTGATGGGGTATTTTAACATAGAAAATGTGGGAGCTTTTTAAAGTGACACATAAAAGTTTCTTCATATTTGAACCCCCTAATCTAACTCTGGTTCCTTGCTAAGACAGAGAGGTCTACACCTGCTGTGCACATCCCTGTTTTAATGATTTACACACCAGATTAATGTGAGGGATAATAAATTAACAAAGTGTAGTTCCATAGCATATAATTCTTTGTGCTTTAAATTAAAACTCTGCTGTGGGCAGGAGAGTGATTGCAGCAGAACTTTGCCCTGCAGGCACTTTTTTCACCACCCCATCTGTTGTCCCAGATACTAGGGATGGAAATGCCAATTTTTTTCATTTTTCTTTTAGGGAATCATCTTTTTTTTTTTTTTCTTTTAAAAATGTTTCTCTTATATTTTCTTTCTTGAGACTGTTGCAAACAACATGAAATGCAACATTCAAACAAGGGCACAGAAGTGGAATGCATGCTACAAGCCAGAGCAGTATAAAATATTTAAAGAATGAATACATGCGTATTCGGGTCAAGTAAAACAAGAGATCCCTGCAGTCACTTCCTTTCTGTGACTTGAACACAATGTTAATCTTAGCAATTATTTGCCCGGCATGTCTTCTTCTTTTAGCTCTCTTCAGCTGAAGAGTTGGTGGCCTGACATTTGGTCCCTGGAGTATTTTCTGTGTGATCTGCCTCTATCCCACATCAATCCTCTTTCACAGTATCACAGTATCACAGTATGCTAGGGATTGGAAGGGACCTCAAAAGATCATCTAGTCCAATCCCCCTGTCGGAGCAGGAACACCTAGACGAGGTTGCACAGGAAGGCGTCCAGGCGAGTTTTGAATGTCTCCAGAGAAGGAGACTCCACAACCTCCCTGGGCAGCCTGTTCCAGTGCTCTGTCACCCTCACTGAGAAGAAGTTTCTTCTCAAATTTAAGTGGAACCTCTTGTGTTCCAGCTTGAATCCATTACCCCTTGTCTTATCACTGGTCGCCACTGAGAAGAGCCTGGCTCCATCCTCATGACATTCCCCCTTTATATATTTATAAACGCTAATAAGATCACCCCTCAGTCTCCTCTTCTCCAAACTAAAGAGACCCAGCTCCCTCAGTCTTTCCTCATAAGGGAGATGCTCCACTCCCTTAATCATCTTAGTTGCCCTACGCTGGACTCTCTCCAGCAGCTCTCTGTCCTTCTTGAACTGAGGGGCCCAGAACTGGACACAATATTCCAGATGCGGTCTCACCAGGGCAGAGTAGAGGGGAAGGAGGACCTCTCTCGATCTGCTAACCACCCCCCTTCTAATACAGCCTAGGATGCCATTGGCCTTCTTGGCCACAAGGGCACAGTGCTGGCTCATGGTCATCCTGCTGTCCACCAGGACCCCCAGGTCCCTTTCCTCTACACTGCTCTCTAACAGGTAGCTCCCCATCCTATACTGGAACCTGGGGTTGTTTCTGCCCAGATGTAGGACCCTACACTTTCCCTTGTTGTATTTCATTAAGTTATTCCCTGCCCAAATCTCCAGCCTGTCCAAGTCTCTCTGGATGGAAGCACAGCCCTCTGGCGTGTCAGCCACTCCTCCTAGCTTAGTGTCATCAGCAAACTTGCTGATAGTACACTCAATTCCCTCATCTAAATCATTAATGAATATATTGAATAATATGGGCCCCAGCACCGACCCTTGAGGCACTCCGCTGGTTACCGGCCTCCAACTGGACTCTGCCCCATTGACTACGACTCTCTGGCTTCTCTCCTTCAGCCAGTTCGCAGTCCACCTAATTATCCGGTCATCCAGTCCACACTTCCTCAGTTTAGCCATGAGGATGCTGTGGGAGACCGTGTCAAATGCTTTACTGAAGTCAAGGTAGACCACATCCACCGCTCTGCCATCATCCATCCACCTCGTTATTTCCTCATAAAAGGCTATGAGGTTGGTCAAGCATGACTTCCCCTTGGAAAAGCCATGCTGACTGCCCCTAATAACCCTCTTATCCTTGATATGCCTTGAGAGGGCACCAAGGATAAGCTGCTCCATCAGTTTCCCAGGGATGGAGGTGAGGCTGACCGGTCTATAGTTACCCGGGTCCTCCTTCTTGCCCTTTTTGAAGACTGGAGTGACATTTGCTTTCCTCCAGTCCTCAGGCACCTCGCCCGTTTCCCAAGACTTGGTAAAGATGGTGGAGAGTGGTCCAGCAATGACTTCAGACAGCTCCTTCAGCACCCGCGGGTGCATCCCATCTGGACCCATGGATTTATGGATGTCCAGGTTGCTTAACTGGTCTCTGACCCAGTCCTCATCAACTAAGGCAAACCCATCCATTGACTTGACTAACAGCTTGAGGAAGCAACCTTAGCTTACTGTAACCCAGCGTAAGGCCGGCAGGGTACCCAGAGTAGAACAGGTCAAGTTCAACTCATCAGATTGCCCTATCCCCCTGAATTTAATCAGGAACTGGTTTCTTGATGTCTTTGGAATTCCCCATGAGTTAATCAAAGTGAACTCTTGGCCAGATTAGCTCTGAAAGGTTTGGAGAGGTGAGTCCAACAGAAGGCCAGAGCAGCATCTACAACAGCTTTATCTACAAGAGCTTTGCTTTCCCATCTCTCTTTCTCCTCTCTTCAGCACCATTATTTCCTACTATGGGGTGAAAAAGCATCTGTTCTAGAAGATGGAAACACGGGACACAAATTATTGTGAATTATTTGCCTTCTATTAAACCCATTTGATCCTCCATTCTGCATATGCAGGGCTAACACAGTCCCTTTCAAGGGTACCTAATTGTGCAAAATTCCTTCCACAAACTTTTGTCTCTTTCTTCTTCACGTATTCTCTATGTGAGACTGCAGCAGTGACAAGCCTCTTTGCCGTACCTGAATCTTGCTCAGAGCGACCAATATATGAGAGTTTGGCTGAGAAAAGTTCCAACTGCCCATTTCCCACAGCAATTTACCCACCATGAAATGAAAACTGCTAGATCAATAAGTATACGTAGTCAGGTTTATAAGCTTTGCACACAGAAATATAGGTCTAACTCAGTGAATGCCTGAAAGCTGAATGTTTGGACACTCTTGGATTGATCATTTCATTTAACTACTTAGATATATATTCCTGAAATATTCCTGAGCTGTATTACTTTACAGCTGAAACTTTGCAGTTTTGAGAAGAGCCCTGGGCATTCGATCATTTCAGGTCCAAATGCTCTGACAGTGGTTGCTTCAAACACTCCCTTGGGCAGTCTGCTCCATACACCCCTAGAGACCTGCCTGCTGCCCCCTGCAGAAGTCCCTGAAGCTCTCCAGTGCACCACGGCTGAAAAACTGCTCTCTGGTGGGTTCAGGCCCCTGTAAATGTCTCTTCCCACCTGCAGAAGCAGGTAAGTGATACCAGACTCCTGTTAGTTCAGGAGGGAATCGCTAGCCTCCACGACCAGCAGGTTGCTCCATCTTCCCAAGGTGGTTGCTGGGGAGCAGTAGGCGGTGGCTGCTCTGCCAGTGAGGCATCCTGTGAAACATCATAATTATCCTCTGGGTCAGAATTTTCCTGTCTGATCCTGCACACTCTCTAATTTCTCCTTTCTTCAGACCTAACTTAGGCTCCATCTCATTTATAACATGCGACTGCTCACCTCCAAATTGCTGATTTGAGTAATATGATCAGGACTGAAAAGTTAGTATATTTAAGACTATAATTGGGCCGTGCGTCCTCTTTCTGGCTCTCAGTGTGCCAGTTGTCTTCTCCATTACTGCTTCTTATCACCACACACAGTTATGCCAGTACGTAGCATAAAATGAATAAAATGAAAACAACCACATTAATCCGAGTTTTTCTGCCTCTTTTCACAGGCACTACCATTTGTGTAGAGGAATGGGGAAGGAGAGCTTGCTCCGTATGCATTTCCACCCAGTGCTGCTGGACCAGGCCCCAGTACTGTTGTGCAGAGCCGTTCCTTGGGGTCTCTGTGCAGGGAATTTCCAAGGGGAGAGGGAAGCCGCTGGGCTGCCTGTCCACTTCAAGCCTACCTGAGATACCTGTTCTCACTTGACACTAAAGTCACATTGATAGCATGGCCCCTCCACACAATCCAGATAAGGTGGCAGATGTGTTTAATAGTGGGAACAATAGTAGAAATGACATGTTTTTTGCAGTTTTTTTTTTTTTGCCGAGGACAGACCAGCTCCTCTAAATGGATTACTTTAATCTATGAGGATAACCCCCTGGGTTTTCCCACTGCCTGCAAAGAAGAGTAAGCAGGCTGTTAAAAAGCTCTTCGCTGTGGCTTATCTAAACCTGTCTCCTCCTAATCCCCCAGTTTCAGTCTTTAAATTAAAACATGCTTTCTTTCTCCTTTTATTGCAAAGTCACTCAGCAATTAGCCTGCTGAAGATTCAGGAAAATTTTAATTCACGCTAATGAGATACAGTTCTCTTCTGACTGCTATCTGTCCAAGGAGCTTAAGACAAGGTGGAGAAAATTATGTTTCTAAATGGGGATGGAAAAACAAAACCTCCTTGCCAGGGTGCTGGGCACATCCCCTTCCGGAGTGTAGCTGGCTGCATCCAAGGTCGGCTCCTCCGCTGATAAGGGCTGTTGTGAAGAAGCGCAGAAGCCTGCTGGCCTGCTCCTCCTGTCTCATGGGAGCTGCTTTTTAGCTGATGCCTCACCCCTGGCCCCTGCCTGTGCTACGTTGCTGCTGTGCCACAGTGATGCCCGCTCCTGGGCTCCTGCTGCTGCGGCTCTGGCCCTAACCCAGCGCTATTAGCACAGCTTCCTGGTTTGCCCTTGGACACGTCTTGCCGCTACGGACTTGCTTGGTGACCACCTGGCTCTATCTGACCCTGATAGCTGCCCCAGACCTGATCCTGCCCTGGATTGGCCGCTCAGCATCCTGGTCCCTTGTCAGTGAGGGCTCTGCCCCGCTGGCTGTCTTGCCACAGAGGAGTACTGCGGTCCTCGCTGTGTCCCGGATCATTTTTGGCTTTCCAGAGAAGGATTTAACCCCATTTGTAAATATTCCTTCCAATTCAAAATCCAAATTAGACTGAATTGGCCTTGTGTGGCCACGTGAGGAAGCTGTTTCTGCCCATCTCATTATTTCCAATGAGCAATAGCAGATTGTCAATATTTATAATGCATCCTCAGAAAAAGTCAGCTTGTTTAAGCTGAAGTCAATGTAAACTGTAGTGACTCATGCTGGCTGAGAAATCTGTCCATATCTTCTAAACAGTTCAGTCCCATTATGTAGATCAGAGACTTGGGGAAATGTCATTAGCACTTTTCTTCAATGCTGTTTATAGCTTTTGACAGCTTCCTCATATTGATAAAGCATGTTATGAAAAGCAGAGTCAGCAGAATGAAGATGACAACTGAGTTACGTTATTAATAAAAGTATTAACTTTTATTAACAAGATAAGCAAAGAAAAGACATGTAAGAAGCCTTGTGAGGAAGGAAAACTGTTGGAGCTTTGTCTTCTTTTCTCCTGCCCAAGAGCCACCTTGGAGTGCCCACCCCCGGCCATGAAGATCATGGGTTCTTTCTCATCTGCTGTTCTCTCCTTTCCTCCTGCTCTGCCCTGGGTGAGGGATCCATATGGTTTGCAGGCTGGGAGGCTGCAAGCAATGCATAACGAGCAGCAGGAAGGGAATTCACCATCAGCAGACTGGGCTGCTGAACTACAGCCCCTGTAAATATTCATCACACAGCACCTGGAGGTGCTCTGGGGGAAAGCCCATGAACATCCCGTGGAAGGTACCAACATTTTCCCCGGTTTTGGTAAATGTGCATGTGTACCTTCCAGAGGGTGCCCGATGACCGTGAGACCGCATAATAGCCGAGTGAAGTGGCAGTTGCTACAGAAACAGGTCATTGGGAGAGTCAAGCAATTAGGCAAATAAAAATTAAGGAAATCATCCATGTGTAAAACTGAGTTCCTAAACATCCCCATCTCCTCTTATTGCATGCACTCACATGCAGGTAGATGGAGCGTGTAAATAGGTGGAGTATTTACCATCAGCCAGTCTGAGACATTCTTTATTTAATTTTTTTTGCGGGGGCGGAAGTGTAGGTCCTCTTTAAAGATGAAAGAAATGACTACTTGGAGACAGAGGAAGCTTTGCTAAAAGGTCTGTCTTCCCCTGGCCTTATTTATTATTTAGTTCTTCAGCTGATGTCTTTAATACTGCAAGGCACTAGGAGACTCTAGTTTGAAAGAAATATGCTGCACAAAATCAAGCTTCCTCACAGGAGCCGGAAACATCTGCAAAAGTTAATTGCTTTTGCACAATGAAATAAACCTCTTTATTACTGCTCTGTTCAATAAGGAACAAGTACTTGCAGCACATCTTTAATTTCATCAACATGCATATTATATGGGTAGCCCAATTCCCCTCTCATTTTCTGTTTTGATTGCAGGGAATGCGTCCCACCACCGAGTTGACTCTGACTGTATCTCAGTACGTGATAGAAGAGAATTAGGCGTGCTATCTGTGATATTTTCTCTTAACGCTGAAATTGGCTGGAGACGCACAGCCACATACCAATTTACTTCATAAACGCTAAGGATAAAGCATAGAAGAGCTGCAAAAGAAACTAGGGGTTTTGTCCTAGGCTGTTTTAAGTCGACAGCAATAGGTAATACATTAAGTGGAAAGCACACTGGAGATACCACTCGGTACCGTTATCACAAGAGAAATAAAAATCCAGAGTTCAGTGTTCAGAGAGAACAGCTGCAAATGCTAGTTCTTCACCCAGGTAAGCGGGTACTGAGCTCCAGGCTGAGCAACAAAACTATTCACATGCCTCTTTCCTTCACAGCAAACTGCAATATTGCTCATAACGCTACTGTGAAGACCTTGATTAAACGATTAATTATCATGGATATGTGTTAGGAGGTGAACTGCAGGACATGCTGCCTTATGGCCTTTGAACTCACTCTTTCATACCCTCAAACTACGGCACCTCGAGGTCTGTGTGCCTCTTGGGGGCTGTCATGCATTGACTTCTCCCGGTTGTGTGGAAGGGGATACACACAAATCCTTTCAGTGGAAGAAGGAAGAATGGACAACCAGCTGTCTTCTGAGACCTCCTTCATAGTGCTGAGGATATTATTTATCGTGTTTTGCATGCTCCTAGGGCTTTACAGAATGGATTAAAAGTTTGCCTTTGGTAGTAGTCCCCCACCGCAGTGCATAGCAAGTGGCACTATGTGTTAAATGTCACTGCTTTGGGCCAGGAGCCCAGCGTACGCACCTGGTAGATGTTTAAAAGGACAAGGCTGTGACCAAAGTTCTGGCTTGCATTATGGGGTACGGCCCGTGGAAACCCGACCAAGATTCCCCGGCTGCCGTCTTTGACTCCGAGCATGAGGGAAATAAGAAAAACTGAGTTGGGGTGACCAAGTGTGCCCGTGGCTGTGTGAGGGAGAAACGGAGCAGCTGGGACTTGATGCATATGCAAAGAGAAGGTGAACAAGTGTGCACACGAGGGGCTGGACGGGTGTGTGAACAGTGCCATTAGAGAGGGAGATATGGAGGTTAAACAAATCCAGATTGTAGCTCCATCCCCTGCTGCACTGCACACCAGGAGTTCTGGAAAGGGCTTTACATTATTTATCTTCCAGCCACTTCCAGTTAGCACCGAGAGGCAGCCACCCTGCAGCGTGGTACATCAAGACGCCTGCAATGACTTTCCTTCAAAATTGCAAAGGAAAGCCACCTTGCTACCAGCACGCTTGGAATGCTCAACAGCTTCTGCAGCCACAAAGGGAGCAGAAGCTGTACTGAAACCATGTCTGGCTATCAACCTGATTCCTACCAGAAACTCAGACTGTTTACTTAGTAAAGTAATGGAAATGAAAAATGTGTGATGCAGAAATACAAATTCAGGAGAGTAGGGGGCTTTTTCAGGCACAGAGGCTTCACAGCTATTTACCCAGTTTGCATTTATTTATCAATTTGGAGAGCTGCCGCCGCAGTGAGGACTGAAACAGGAGCTCTCAAAGCATCAGCCGAGCACATCCGGAGCTGAAAGAACGAGCCGAGAGGTGCAAATTTGGAACAGGGGGATAAACATCTATACGTGGCCCAGCTAGTGCTATAGGAGGGCAGGGCACTACTTTAAGAGGCAAAAGTTCTCCTTTTAGGTTACCGGTCAGATAACTGAACATACACCGCAATCGGCCAGTGGTGTTGCTTTATCGCGGCTTACAACCCCCCTCACACCCCCGTTGGCAACTGCACAGGCAAATAACACCTTCATTCTTGCATCTAGCACAGGCACCAATGTATAATTCGGTCACAAAACATACAGGCTTTGGCAAATCAGACAACTACCAGGATTTTCTCTTTGAAGGGAGAAAAAGTAAAACCGGATCCCGTTCATGCCGGGGAGGACAGGCGGCTGACTTTGCAGAGCCACGTCTGGGCCTCCTCGACTGCTGCCGAGCAGGGAAGGGGCTGCCCCGTTGCTGAGAACTTCTGGTGGAAGTTTAGGTTCACTGAGCAACCAGATAAACTCTGTGGTGCTTTTAAACAAGTAGCTACGTGGTAGGAAAGGAACTGAGGAGGTCTGCTCTATCGGTTTTGTTCTGGCTGAAATGGGAACTACAGCCTGTCTGCTTTGGGGAAATTTCAAGGTAGGATTTTGCAAGGAGGTTCAAAGTGAGATCAGGCAGCAGCTACGTGAAGAGATGTAGCGTAGCTGGCATTGCAACTGTCTGAAGGAAAAACTAGTTTACATGAGTTATATCTGATTTGTGCATCTTGTGTGTTGGAAACATATTTCTAAGCGAGATTCGATGGAACCGCCTACTGGCTGGGTAATGGCAGCAGGGAGTAGACAGTGTTACTAATAAAAGATTAATGAGATGAATGAATCTTTAATCTCAGTGTTTATAGTCTAATTTGTTGCTCCTATTTGCACTTTACATTGGTGAGCTCACTGAAATGCCCCATCAATGAAAACAGCGATATGCTTAGAAGCTTGAAACAAAGATTGTCTGTCTTCAAGAGGTTAGATGCTACGTTATCGAGGAACTGTGAGGCTTGACTTTTTGTTTGCAAAATAGGGAAGGAGAAAATGTCTTCTGAGGGTATTTAAAGGCTGCAGTTCCGTGGCTTGTGTTATGCAAGTGAACAGGCTTTCGCAATAGTCTTTTTCTGCTTGTAAAATCCATAAATTATTTGCAGCAGTTTTAGTTAATTGGGCCATTGTTTTTTTTCTCCCTTGTAACACTTTAATTCGACCCCTATATGTTTCATGCTGGCTCCAATTCTGCCTTTTTTTGTCTGCTTCTAGCAAATTATTTATAATATTTGTGTTTTGGTTTACCAGTAATAAAGTGGGCCTGGTAGTACCTAGTCTTCTCACAAGAGTATATTGAAATTTAACTACAATTTGAAAAGCAACCCTTGATGCTCTGGTTCTTAATTACCATGTAGTAACTGTGCAGCACTGCAGCCTTACAAATAATTTAGTAATGAGTTACCAAAGACATGACCTCATTTTATTCCTAGTATAAATTTTTAGAATATGAAAATATTCCATTTATTCTATTTTCTAGACTAGGGTATTAATTACCAGTTAGTTGACACGGATGTAATTTAGCTAAAGCTTTATCTACAGTGTGTTTGCTACAGCAATAAAGGTGCTTGCTGCAGATGGTAATGCATGTGACAAAGAAAGCACTGTGCTCCCAATCGATATATTTATGTCAAAACTGGAAACAGCTCAGAGGCTTGAGAACACTCTGTCACGTCATTCCTGGAGCTGTGATTGAGCAATCCTTATCAAAGGAAGCTGTGGTACAAAAGTAAGTAAGTAATGAGAAGTTAGAAACATGTCTTCTGCTCACAAGAGAAAGTAAAAATCAGGAGTGGGAAAGGAGGGGGGGAAGGAAAAAAGCAAAGTATTCCTAGAGATACATGAGCTTTAGTAACTTTGCAAAAGGGAAAAGTAGTGACATCAACATCAAATTAATAGTTGCATTTTATCATTGTCTTTCATGTGATGAAACTTACAGCATTTGTGCATCTGTGTGTACATCTATGCCGTATTTCTTGTATCTCATGCAAAATAAACCTTCTTAGCACTTTCTCCGTCTTAATTAAAATAAGCACATAGATACTCTTCCTTCACTGGGAAATGGTGAAATAACCAGGAGACAGACAAAATCCAAACCCATGGGGTGCTCTAGCTCTCCCTCTAGTGCCTCTGCAGCAGATTTAACATGAGGTTTGAATTATTATTATTTTATTTATATTTTTACACACACCTCCCCCCAGGTCTATTTATCCCACACTTGCAAGCACCTGTACAGAGTGGGTGTCAAGTGCTACTAGAGGTGGGAGGCAGGAATTCCCAGCTAATGGCCTTTTGCACGCAGTCAGATTCGTCACAGGAAACGAGCTTCATGCAGGCAGGTGTCATGAAGTCTTGGTCCTTTGATGGAAGGTTTAGTTCCTGCAGGGATACTGAGATTTGGCCTAGGACAAAAAACTGTTTTACAGCTAGTTGACCCCTGTGCAATGCTCAAGGAAGCTTCACTATGGTGTACTACGCAGCTGAAGACCTGCCAGCTGGAGGCATCTCCAACAGCCCTGTCCTGAATGTATCAAGACCCAAATGATTAGAACTGCAAGGTAATTCTCTTCTAAAGCCTTTAACCAATTCAGAGTTTAACTCTCACTTGCCAAAGTGACCTTGAACTTGGAGACACTCAGGCATTTAAAGAGATACAAAGGCATCCACAGATATTTTCAATGTTCAGCACTTAGCTTGTGGTGAGAGGGGAGCCTATGGGATTTCAGGATTCCACTAGGCATCTTCTTATCTGCCCCAGTGAGTACATAGGTATGACCTTGACCTGCAGACATTAAGAGGTGTGAAGTATTTATTTGCCTCAAAAGGCTTTTAGCAGGAAATACATTAGTCAAAAACATAGATTCTTTGGCTCATGAGCTGACTGCTGCCCAGCCTTAAAGAGGCACTTACATGTTCAGCATCTCTTTGACAGCACAGTTGATTGGACACAGGCAATTCTGCTTTTAGGGATTTCTAATGCTGCTTCAGGTGGGACATATTGCATAGGGTTTCTGACTCGATGTATGCCCCTCTGGCTGCCAGGACTTTGATCCAGTAAGGACTTTCAGGGCATGCCTGGTGCATCAGGCAATAACGCAGAGGTAGTGTGCTTGCTTGTCTGTTTTCCTTCCCCTAAAATCCCACTGATATGGACCTAGGATATGGCAAATATAGGTTCATTGAGTAGCTACAGTTTTCACTTACCCGTGATACTGATGGTTCAGTATGTACTTGTCTCCCCTGCTGAAGGGGTTTTGAATTTGCACTTTGCAGGAGAGTGCAGCAGGTTATGAGGAAGGGGCTACCAGGTGAGCCAGAGAGCGGTGTGAATACTGCCCTGCCATCAGGGCTGTCAAGTGGGGAGAAAAAAAAACCCTCTGTGTTTAGCTATGTCACACTGAATATTTAATAATGTCCACAGTAGAACGCATCTGAGCAACTAGGCTTTTCTCTAGCTGAAATTTAATGTCAGACTCTTGATTCTGTGAACTTTTTTTTTTCAAATGCAGTGGAACCGTTTCCATTGGAGGGACTGAACTTCTTCCTACCCCATAGCGGGATGCTTCCCCGCTTGGGACAGGTTTGTGGGAGATAATAGTCAGAGGGAGTTGAACTCAGGTTTAGGTTAACAAAATCCTTCTCAGGACTGACTTAGAAAGCAGCCAAGCTGATGGTGCTCTTTTGCTGCATTTTGAAATAAAATGTTGGACATGTTCCTTCGGGTGGATTTCTCCCAGATGACTCCAGGCTGTGAATGAATGGAGGACATTTTGTGCCAAGTAAATTACTACACCCCTGGCAAGACAAGTATTTGGGACAGATTTCTTCAACACTTTTTAGTGCTTTGGTTATGTGACTTCCAGGTCTAAAATGCTTTGGGATTTAGACCTCTCGGTAGACACAGCCCACTCAGCACACCTACGGTTGTACAATGTTGTTTGTGTTTGCCATTAGATCAGCATAACAGCTACCCTGAACTAGGATAATGTATCGCCATCCCATTCAGCTCCGCGTACATAGGAAGGTATCTGTTTGGTGGTAATTGCATTTATAACTACGTCAGGAAAGCCAAAGGGCAGCAAGGTTCTTTGAAAAATAATTACTTGTCTTAAATCTGGATTCTTCAATGACATTGGCAGTATTAATTCTTTGAAACCTTGGCCTTTATTCACTTCTGAGTGCCTTGCCTGTTATGTGCAATAAACATTATATATATTTTAAAACTGGGCTCTGCCTGCCCAGCGGGAGATCTGGGCTATCTGTACAGCAGAGCACTGGGAAGGCTCAAGTGTTGTGAGTGTGAAGTGAAACGTGACATACAGCTATAACGTGAGCTGCTGCTTCTGTGTTTGCTGCTGTACTCATATTCCCACACAGTAAATGCCCCTTGCACAGGACAGGCCCAGTCCCACTCGGGACAAAATATTTTGAAGTCCTGGATTTAGGCAGGTAGTCTCAAGTTCGAATAAGCTTGCCTTCTATATATGTACATGTTTCTTTTTATTTTTATAACTAACTGAAGGAAACAAGAAGTCACAGACACAAAGCTCAGTAGCCCAGTACACCCCTAGTCCCATTGTTCTTAATTTTTGTCCTTTTTCATAAATATAACCAGACCTTCAGGACAGATTCAGTCTTTTCTTCTCAGTTCATGTGTTTATATTCTACATTCATAACTGGAGCCTGTAGGCAACATTCATAGTACTTTTAATAGGCATCGTTTTGGGTAACAGATGCTCATTACAACGATTCTGTCTCCTTGCTAGTCAGGCGTATGTGTAAAAGGGCAATACGTCACCATATTTGGAGACGTCAGGTTTTGAATGTCTTCCCATGTAAAATTTTTCTGGACAAGACAGCTGGGGACCTGGTCGGGCTCTGATCCCACAGGTAAGCCCTGTTGCCACTTTGAGTGCTAGGGAAATAGAACCGCAGAGTGCCTAAGGGAACTGGGAGGGGGGATTTCTAAACTTATACACCGAGTTCAGCAAAATCGGTGCAAGGCTGCGTACATTAAGGCCACACCTGTATTGAACAGGGCATAGGAAAGACGTGGACCTGTTGGAGCAGGTCCAGGGGAGGGCCACAAAGATGATCAGAGGGCTGGAGAACCTCTCCTATGAGGACAGGTTGAGAGAGTTGGGGTTGTTAAGCCTGGAGAAGAGAAGGCTCCGGGGACACCCTATAGCAGCTTTCCAGTATCTGAAGGGGCCCTACAAAAAGGCTGGGGAAGGACATTTTACAATGGCATGTAGTGATAGGACGAGGGGAATGGCTTTAAACTGGAAGAGGGGACATTTAGAATAGATATTAGGAAGAATTATTTTACTCTGAGGGTGGTGAGGCACTGGAACAGGTTGCCCAGAGAAGTTGTGGAGGCCCCATCTCTGGCAGTGTTCAAGGCCAGGTTGGACAGGGCTTTGAGCAACCTGGTCTAGTGGGGGGTGTCCCTGCCTATGACAGGAGGGTTGGAACTAGGTGATCTTCAAGGTCCCTTCCAACCTAAACCATTCTACGATGATTCTGTCACTCTATGATTCCTCAATGGGGCAGGCGGTGAGCGAGTCAGCAGTGCTCCGCTCAGGGCAGTGACATGCCCTCACATGGGAGTTTCATGGGCAGAGGGTACTGAATCAGCTCCCCAGATAATACCCCTTTCCTGATGACTAGCTCTTGCTTTTTGGGATGTGCTGGTGAAATATCCCTGCCCCTAAAAGAAGCAGTGAGATGCTAAAAGCTTCGCTGCTCTGCAGGTCAGTGCCTGATAGGCGTTTCAGTGCTGCCACGGCTGCTGCTAGTGTAAAGTAGCTGCAAAGGGGAGCAAATTCTGATGCTGTTGATATTCTTCCACTGTGTTTACAGATCATGTATCACGTATCAGCTGCTCAGTAGGAAAATTTGGGACTTCAAGTGGAGTACTGTGGAAAAAAAAATATTCTTTTTTTTTTTTTTTTTAAAAAAAAAAAGCAGATGCACTTTCTCAGATATCTATTTATTTTTTGGAACAGCCATAATCCATAACTGAGATATGTGAGATGAGCTTGTGGTGAGAATCATATATTTTAGCAAATTAATTTCTGGGCTATGAGATGAAACAAGGCATAAACATACAGGGATATATTCTGATCTGCTTGCTATTTTTATGGCACCATTGTAACAACCTCCTGCTGCAGCTATGCAGATCCCAGAATATAAGCAAGCGTTCTTTTACCCTAACAAAAACTCACGTTCCTCCGCTGCTTCAAAGATTGAAAAATACCTGGATTTGCTGCTGCTGTTTGTTATCCAAAGCAAGGACGTCCTGAGTTGGCACCTCCTGACTCTCTATTGTGCTCTGCTTTAGCATGTGACCATGCATGCTGAACGCTGGTGACAATTTGGCTATTCACACAGCCCCATGCAGTGGAGGCCTTGCCGCTCATTCTGCGCATTGATCTTTTCAAACAAACAAATCCGTAGATGTCAAGGGCAGGGATTTGAAAAGGGTGGAGTAAAAGATCTACTTGGTAGCTTAATATTCCTGGTAGTCTTGTAAAGCGGCTTGCTGAGCAAACTACGTGATGAAAACTTCTCTGCACTCTGTGATATTTTAATGGAAAGAGTTTGGATTGCAGCTAGGATCTGGAGCCCCCAACTTAAGAAGGACATGGACCTGTTGGAGCAGGTCCAGAGGAGGGCCACAGAGATGATCAGAGGGCTGGAGCACCTCTCCTAAGAGGACAGGCTGAGAGAGTTGGGGTTGTTCAGCCTGGAGAAGACTCCGGGGAGACCTTACAGCAGCTTTCCAGTATCTGAAGGGGTCCCACAAGAAAGCTGGAGAGGGACTTTTTACAAGAACATGTAGTGATAGGACGAGGGGGAATGGCTTCAAACTGGAAGAGGGGACATTTAGATTAGATATTAGGAGGAAATTTTTTACTCTGAGGGTGGTGAAGCATGGCACAGGTTGCCCAGAGAAGTTGTGGATGTCCCATCCCTGGAAGTGTTCAAGGCCAGGCTGGACGGGGCTTTGAGCAACCTGGTCTAGTGGGGGGTGTCCCTGCCCATGGCAGGGGGGTTGGAACTCGATGATCTTCAAGGTCCCTTCCAACTCTAACTATTCTACGGTAGTTGTTGGTGGTTTTCTTTTGAACTGCTTAAAGCCTCTTTAAAGCAGCCACAACGCATCGGTTTGCCTGGTGTAAGGGCCCGCGACTCTCGCGGGGGAAATTTCCGAGGCGAAAACAAAATCAAAGCAAAATCTGAGCTCTCCAACCTTCCAGCACTTAAATCGCGACGAGGCCGGGCCGGGGGGGTCCCGCTCTGCCCCCGGGGACTCCGCGCTGCCCGTCCGGGGGCAGAGCTGAACCCCCAGGCCCGGCCCCCGCCCGCCTTCACCTGGGCGGGGCGGGGCGACCCGCTGATTGACGTGCGTTGGCCCCGCCCACCCCACGGGCGCGCGGGCGGCGCCTCCACTGCCAACCAGCCGCCGGCGCGGCGGGGCGGAGGTTGACCGAGCTGAGGCGCGGAGAGCGGTGTTGGGGCCGCCATGGAGCCCCCGAGGGACCCAGGTAGGGGGGCGGGGGGTGTGGTCCGCGTCTCGCTTCACCTTACCTCAGGTGGCGGCGTTTTTTCCTCTCGCAGCTCTTCCGCCGCCGGTATGCCTGGCCCGGAGCTGCCCTGCCCCAGCTCAACCCTGTCAGCCCGTGGCGGGGCTGGTTCGGAGCACCCTGTGTCCTTCCGCGCCCCCGGGGCTGGGTGGGAAGCAGCGGCGGCGGCGGGGGGGGGGAAGGAGGGAGGGAAATCCTCTCACGAAGTGGCTCCTGTGGCGGGCAGGAAGGTGTGGGGGGAACTGAGGGCGGCCGGCGGATGTAGCTCCGTTGGAGCCCCGGGGCCGGTGCGGGAGAGGGTCCGTGTTTTTCCCCCCCCGGCCTGTCGCAATGTTGCGCCTCCCGTCGCCTCAGAAAATGGGGAGCCGGGCGGGGGGAGGGAGGGATGCTGGCCTCCCCACCCCCCAGCCCGCAATCCCCCGCCGTGGGTGCCGCCACTCCCCGGGCGGCGGGTACGGGCAAGTGAATCCCGGGCCTTCCCCCCCCGGCGTTAAGGGGGAAGAATAAACTTTCTGTTTTCACCCAAGGAATAAAAGCGGAGCGCTGCCGTCTTATGGGTGCATAACTTGTGCTTAACCAGCGCTGTTGGTGGTTTCCCTCTGGGTTTTCTCCAATCCCCCGGCTGCCGAGCAGCTAGCTGGCAGCTCCGTTCCAGCGGCCTTCCCCGTGGCTCCTGGGCTGGCACCTCCAGGCGGTGGCCTGCGTGGTCTGTCGGCTGTGACGGTGCTTCGCTCGTGTGCATTTTGCCTGGGGAAGGCTGTTGTCCCAGCTGTCGCGGTTGCAACGCTCCCCTTAAGACTTCGTGGCTTATTTAGAACAATAAAACCTTGGGACTGCCGCCCGAGCGAGTAGTTGGTGCCTTGATGGGGCCTGACCCGATTCTGGGCAAAGCAGGGTCTCTTGCTCTAAAAGCTTCTCCCATGAAGGTATATTGCGTATATTCTACTGATCCATGCATCAGACAGAGTTCTTTTATATGGTATTGTGCTCAACTGTCTGCCAGCTGCTTTCCCCTGGACGGAGTAAGGCAGGCTGGGGTCAATAAGCTACTTTGAGTAAGCTGGTAGGGTGGGTCGGCCCAGCTCAGCATCTGCACCCTTGGACTGATTTTGTTCAGTGTTTCCCCGCGGAGCGTGCTTTGGAGAGTAGGAAGTGTGCATTTGGGGCAGCAGCGTGGTTGGAGGCACATGAGGTACTGGGAGTATCACCCCGGACTCTGTGCCGTCAAGGTCTCCTCTCTACCAGGTGAGCTGGTTCGGGTGCAGACCTTGATCTGTCCATGTGCTCATGTAAGCGTTTTGAGGCTGCTCTGGTGCACTTGTATGATTAGCAGTGACTTCTGCTTTTCTCTATATATAGAGGAAAGGGCAAGTTATCTTTGCTGGAGCAGAAGGTAATCTGGTAAGGGTCTGAACCTTCTCCAGGATGTTCTTTCAACCGTTCTGAAGTCCTGTGTCTAATTTCTGAAAGATTGTTTTATAACGTATATACTGAAAACAAACCTCCGAACCCTATTATTGGGGACTAACAGACAGAACTGTTCAGCCAGAAAACAGCACAACTGTCAGATTGATCAGGATTTTAATTCCAATTGCAGGAGCATTAACACAGATTTCAGTGTTTGTCCTGAAGTTCATTCTTTGTGTTTGAGCCTATTAAAAGACAAACACTTTTACTGAAACTGTAGGGTCTTGGGCAACTTCTAACGGAAAAGGAGAGTAAAATACTGTGATCTCCTCAGAAGCTTTAGTAACAATGTTGACACTTTCTAAAGGCTTGTTTTGCTATTGAACTCATTTTTTGCATAAACACCACTTTGTATGAAGAAAGTACTGCACCCCAGCTTGTACATCAGAAAAGTGTATCTAGTGTGACGCAAGTGACTGTTATGGAGCAAACGTGGTGCAACACCTTCCTCCTCTGCCTTCCTTTTGGAGGTGATTATGCTATTTTCTCTTTTGGGTGAGGTGAAGACCTGCAGGTACAGGGGGGAAATCTGGAATAGCCAACACGCTTGTACTTGTTCAATTAATGGCTTCTAGTACCCATCTAGTTAGCCCTCAAAGACCCATCTCCCTGGCAAACTGGAGTGCTTGCATCGGAAGTTGTGCTTGATGATACGGTATTACTCACCAAAGCCACGTACTTGGCTAAAATCCAGGCTGCCAGGTTCTGTCTCTGGGGCTGGCTTAAACATCCTCAATTGCCTCCTCTAACCAGAAATTAATTTGTGTAAAAGTGTGAGTCAGAGGTTGCATTTTTCATTGTTACGATGACAGCTTTCTCAGCTAGCGAAAGTTAGGAGGTGGGAAGAAAATCTGGGTTATAGTTAAGACTGGAGCCAGACTAGACACAGCTAATCCTCCAGGTAGTTTGTCTTCCCTCTCTCTTGCGCGGACAGGCATGGCTGCAGTCCTTAAAGAGTTGTTACTAGCCTACTATCAGCAGGATCAGAACCATTGAGCAGGTTTTCACTTGAAGCCTCTTTGTTTTCAGCAAAGGGACGTTTGGCCTGGCTGAGTGCCTCTACATGGTGCTCAGTGCACTCCAACACCTCTGGAAAGCCTGGGCTGCAAGCATTGAAGGTCTCTTACTCTGTGATTACATGCATTGAAGCAGTATTGACAGCTCAAGCCAAATGGATATAAAATTCTCCTGACATAAGTCCCTTGTTCTATTGCTTTCCGTTAAGTTGCCAAGAACAAAAATCTGGTCTTTCACTGTGTGGATTCAGTTGCTGAATGGACTAATAACTGCAGTTGTGTTTTCGTGAAGATTCTGGCTCCCTCCCTCTCCCCCCTGTCTGCACCCCCCCCTCCCAAAATCGTGTACCTGGTTTTGCTTGCAAAAAGAGCCCCTCAGTGGCTTGCCATTGTTACTGTTAGTGCTGGTAGGGTTCACCACTGGAAAAATAAGGATGAAGCCGCCCCAGCAGTGTAGAAGCAATGTGTTGATGTGCTCTGAATGAGGAGACCGTTCCACTGAGCAGTCTCGTGAGGACGTGCGGCACAGCACAGTTATCTACGAATACTGCATCTCTGGTGTTGTGTTTAGGGGGTTCATCTTATGTTTTGACAGCTCTTCATTTACATAACCTGGTGTCTTTCAAAATCTTTTGGTTTTGTGGGAGTCCCAAAACACTACACATGATTTCTTGAGAGAATATGTAAGCCTTTCTTTTGCTAGAGCCTTGGCTTGCACTTCTGGGGCTGACAAAATGGACTTAATATTCCTGTTGTGCAGAAAGAACTTGTTGCTGGCAGTAGGACGCGATTTCCACCATTGTCCTAATGGACGAAGCTGCACCTTTTTCTACTGCTTTGTTTGTTTTCTTTATCACTAAGCACTTGCAGTACTGTAGGTAAGATTTTTTTTTTCTTCATGTGCAATTGTGAAATCAAACACTTGTAAGTAAATGAGAGTGGACAGCTGTTGTCAGAACTGCAAAGGAAGAATGATTTCACTGAACTGAGTGTCTGTAGAGGTGACTTGAAGATAGAAGAGGAAAAAAATAGCAAAACAGTTACATCAGTAGGTCCTTTGGACAGCAGCAAGTTTTCCCTTCTCTTGCATGAAAAACTCCGGGGGAGGGGGGGAAATCTCATTGTTTTGACTCAGGCTGAGGGTCATGGCTCGACAGGGTGGCGTTATGTGAGTTATTTAATGGCGTTGCTATCCTCCCTCATTGGCCAGTGCATGACTAAGGTACTTAAATGCAGGGGATCACTGCACTGTGTTGGAGCAATGCTGCAGCAGCTGATGCACAAGCAGTTGCCTGTGCATCGGCATGTGGTGGGCAGCTGGAGGCCGGAGCAGTGTCAGCTGTTCTGCCCTCCCCAACACTTGGGCATTGAAGGGCAACTTGAACTCCTCATTCATGATTGCACCTGCTTCATGGGGAAGTGGAGGAGGGAGCCTCCCTGGCTCTTCAACAGTGGAAAGAGTCTGTTACTTGTGGTATGCATGGATCTTCTGTCCCTGTTCCCTATAACCAGTGTGGTCACATGCAGTCAAGGCAGTCCTTCACTCAGCCAGAGTAAAGCCTGCTCTCCGACCTTTCAGGGTAGGGAAAGCTTAGCTAAGGATCTGCTTCCTTTGATCCTCCAAGGCCAAGCTGTAACTGCTCGGGGCTTTTAAAATCCCGATGACATGAAATTGATGCAAGCCCTGTTTGTTCCAGTTTCCCACACTTTGAAGCTCTGTGAAACAGCCCATGGGTTCCCCTCTTTCCCGCTGCAAAACCCCATCTAAGCAATGTGAGACCTCGGAGGCTCGGTCTGACCTTGCTGGCTCAAAAGAAAGCACTGTGCCTTGGCTCTGGTTTAAGAGCTGTGCTGGCACAGGCTGGGCACAGTGCCTTGCTCTGCTTGAACTGGGTGTTTTGTGGGTAAAGTGGGAACAGCTGATTTTTATGACTGGAGTTGGCTGCCATATGTTAACACCTCTCCTAAAGCTGTCTTGGGTGTGAGTGCTATTGAGCTTCGTTCAGCTGTGCCTGGAGGCTTCTGAGCGTGGCCCCTTCCATCTGTAGGGGCTGGCAATAACCATGTACTGCACTAGTCTGCCTGGGGAATTTTATTTGTATTAATTTTCTTGCTCCTGTCTATCTTGTATGTGCATTTTTTCCCCTTGTCTTCTACAGCTGCTAAACACGGTAGCCCTTGACTAACAGCCTTTGCTTCATGAGCCAGATGTCAGCATAGTCCTGGAGGAGCTGAGTGGTGAGGGAAATGGGTATTGGGGCTTCTGATGCTTTCTGCTATGCACTGACCCTGTTGGGTGAAGGCACCCTGAAAGCTGCTTTGGCTGCCCTGAGTGTTGTAAGGGCTGGGGTGCTGGGTAGGCTTTGTCATCTTCCTTCACAACCGTTTGCTCCTTGAACAGGAAGGGGTCCGGACAATTTTCACGGGGAGGGTGTCCCTCAGCTAGTACAGAGGAGTCTTGTGTGAAGTCAAGGGACTAGATCTGCCACGTAAAATCAGTGAGTTGTTTGTGGATTGCTGATTCCTGAGGGTGCTGGACATTACTGCAGGTAATGCAGCTGTATCTCTTCAAAAAGTGATGTTTCCATGGCAGCAGATACAGTGCAGGGAGTCTTCTTGAAAGTCAATGTTTTCTTGACCAGCTTTCAAAAGAAAAAAACCCAAACAACCCCATTCTTAGTTTAAGAGCAAAGACCAACAGTGTTGCTTGCTGAACCCTGTGCAGCAGAGATCTGATGGATGTAGGGTTTTTCATGTTTTTTAGAGAAGTGTGCCTCCAGGTAGGATGATGATGACCACACTGTTGCCTCAACTGGTGTCTTTGTAATATGGGCAGTTCTGATTTGACATTTGCTATATGGAGGAAGGGAGGTGTGTACCCATGCCCTTTTAATATCCTGCAGTGAGTAAGCAGAAAAATGTCAAACAAAGGGTGACTGAAAGGGAAAACAAGCATTAAGCGAGATTAAGCACTAAATTGAAATGCTCTTGTTCAGCCAAAACTGTCACTCTGTCAGTTTCAATTTAAGACTCCAGAGGGACAGTTTTCTCTCCTGTTAAAGGTAGCGAACATCTTCAATTCCCTCATATTTGGGTGTGTATTAGCCACAGAGATTGGGAGCCTTTACTCAAAAACCTCGTATTGGAGGGTAGGCTTTCAACCACAAGCTTTCTTTTTTGAACAGGGTTGCAGTAACACACCAGCAACCCGTAACTTTCTAATCTGGATCTCTTCTGAAGGTTCGGTATCACTCCTGCCATTTCCTCTTGCTCCTCCTTCTCCTCTTCCTCTGGTTAAGGGAGCTGAAAGAATGTGTAGGTATGTGTTGGCTTTGGCAGAGTGATACCCTGAGCTAGGGTAACTGACATTGAGTATGGTTGCCCTGCTATGAAAACTCTTATCTCTGGCAGAGGTGTAGACAGCTGTATGGATTTTTCTGCTCTTGCAGCTACAAGTGGTGGCAATTGTTTGCATGAGTTTGCAGCCAGTTGCCCTGAGGGGGAGGGCAGCGCATTGGAGAGTACGCTGGCTGCCAGCAAATGCTGGTGTGCAGAAAAATGCTCATTGTGCTATTACTTGCTCGAGAAAAGAAAAGGGTGGATTGACACTATCCAGCGAGAAACCAGTGCTACTATTGTGGTGCGAATGCTGTCACTGAAAGAGGCAGCTTTCCTGTTTCATAAGCTGACTTCTCTATTGCAGTGTGAGAGCAGAGCAGTAAGCGTCCTGGGATGCTCACTGACAGTGGAGTGCTCCAGCACTGCCTTGGCCAACCCTGGGATGCTCTGTTAATTTCTGCAGAACTGAGGTCTGTAGGAACATGCTGTACCACGCACGGTTCGGAGTGACAGGCCTTCAAATTGCCCCTCTCCTGCCTGTAGCCTACCAGCAGCACAACAAATGTGTGCTATGCTTAAAAAGCAAAGAGGAAGCATGCTTTGTGTGTGTGTGTATGAAAGAAGAAAGCAAATAATTTCTTGTTAGTGTAATTGAAATTGTAATGGTCTAATTCAGGAATGATTATTAGTTTAGATCTTATTACAGAAAAAGTCTGTTTATGCAGATGAAGGCTTAGCAATAATAAAGGTAATGTTGTATGCACTTAGTTTCTATACCTTTTCCTGGTGTTATCCTCATCCTTCCTCTGGCTTCTGAGGCTGGTAGTGTCATTTTGGTGGTGGCAGGAGTATTACAGCAAGCTGTCAGTATTGGGACTCCTTTGCTGGGAGAAATAGGATGTTGACGGCTTCTTCCTCACTGTAGGATCCACTGGGGTTCTTCTATTATTTTTGCTTTTTACGTGTTTGCTTTTTCTTTCATTGCTCTGCAAGCTCCATGTTACATCCAAATCTATTATATAAAGTGCCTTTTATGTATGTTATTTCTTTGCTCTCTTTGTTACCCCTGAAATAGTTTTGTCCAGCTGCAGATCTCCATTGGCGATTGATGACTCTTACAGCTGTGGGGTCTCCAGTGTCAACCTGTGCCCTATTACTTACCATACCATGCCTGTACTGTCACATCCCGTGTCTCTACTTTCTGAGATACATGAAGTAAAACAAAGCTGCAGGCAAATCAAGAGTTGAGACAGAGCAAGCCTGACAGTCCTCTAGTCCTGGAGGCCTTGCAAGCTCTGTCCAAAGTTTATGGCCTGTTACTCGCAATGACAATATGGTACCATGGGGTAACAAAGAGGCTGATGAGCAGCTGCGGCTTGCTGGGGGTGGTGGGAGAAGCTGGCAGAGGCAGAACAGCAGTTTTTTTTCCTGTTTTGCTTTCCCTTCTCTAGCAGCTAGAGGGGAGTGGAGTTTCATCAGAGCCCCCTAAGACTAGGATATAGATGAATATAGATGAAAAGATGTGCCAAGGGAGGCAGCCTGGGCTGGAGTTGGTGCTTTCAGTCAGGTGCTTCCCCTGTGCTTTAGTAGGATCAGAGCCCACACTTGGCAGTAATCTTGGTTCATGAGAAAAACCTTAAAAACGTTGAAAAAGAAGCGTTGTAAGTAATGCTTCTTAGATGATATTTAGCATGGCAAAACTGCATGTTTCAGCTGTGAGCACTGGGGATGTTCCTCATGTCTGTTTTGCTTTACTTTTTTCTAAAGCACTTATAATTAAACTACTAGCAGGAGTCCTAAGATGAGCAAAAAGCAATTCTACTTATCCCTCCCTCTTCGATTGTTCTCTGCCTAAATATGTACCACATCATAGAATCATAGAATGGGTTGGGTTGGAAGGGACCTTCAAGATCATCTTGTTCCACCCCGACTGCCATGGGCAGGGACACCTTCCAGTAGACCAGGTTGCTCAAAGCCCCATCCAGCCTGGCCTTGAACATTTCCAGGGATGAGGCCTTCACAGCTTCCCTGGGCAATTTGTTCCAGTGCCTCACCACCCTCACAGTAAAGAATTTCTTCCTAATATCTAGTTTAAACCTACCCTCTTTCAGTTTAAAACTGTTAACCCTCCTCCTATCACTACACTGCCTGATAAAGAGTCCCTCCCCATCTTTCCTGTAGGCCCCCTTTAAGTACTGGAAGGCTTCTATAACGTCTTCCCTGATTCAAACTGAGTATTTAGAAAGTTTTTCAAGATGAGCTTTATATTTTTACTTTCTACAGTTTAACAACTGCTATGCCAAAGAAAAGCATTCCCTAGTAACTATTTACAGAATACTAATTTGGTAGAGGAGAATCAGCCCCTTGGTCTTCAACAAATGAGGTGTTTTTTCTTTTCCTGATAGCTTTGAGTTATTCCTTTGTACCTGTGCAAGCCTAAATCAGATCTCTAGTTCAAATTCTATCTTGAGCTGCTGTTTCAACAGATCAACTACTGCCCCAGGCTGGATGTTTCTCCTACCTCCTTCCTTACCATCTTTCTTAGGTGCTCATGGCTTCTAGGCTTCTATTTAGTTTCAATGTGAAGTGGTCAAGTGGGCTGTTTCAGCACAGTTTAAGGAGTCTCAATCCATTACAGCACACTGGAAACAGCAGTCTCCAGCTGAGTGAAGAAAAAGGGGATTATTGTTCATATTCTTTTGGGCTAGAAAGCGGTCATGGCATTAGAAAGTCTTGATTAAATTGACCAGGATAGCAGAATTTAAAAGAACCCTGCCTGATGCTTCTACTCGAGTCATCGCTGTCTGACATTCATTGCAGTACTTTACAGCAGTCTAGTACCTGGGAATACTCGTGTAATAGTGGACATCTGCAGCCACTGGCAGGAAGGGCTGCCTTTGAAGAAGGCCATTTCTCTGAACTTGCATCTTCTGGTCCCCTGTAGTCTCTGCAGAGTAATCTAGGCTCCTGGTATGTCCCCTGCTTTTCCTCACACAGGCTCCTAGGAGTGGAGCTGTACGAGGACTTGCCTATAAGCATCTTTAAAGTAGGAACCAGTACTTCCAACCCAAAAGAAGGGTCAGGTGTGTGAAATGGGCTCAGCTCACACTGGCTGAAGTGTGCCTTGCTCTCTAGTAGCTGTATTGCTCTGTAGAAGACAAATCCCATCAGCACAGCTCAAAAGTATTTTGCTTGCATCTGAGGAGTCTCGAGAAGCAGGCTGAAGCAAAGTCCCCAAATCAATTGCTGTTTTTAACTAATCTGCTGACTCTTCTGTGCACTTTGATTACTGTTTGCAAAGCTTAGTTTTATGCCTTAACGTAGACAGGCTTCAGTCCACATGAGTAGATCACAAGCTGCTGCATGCTGTTTCCATAGCACCACGCAAATCTGTGCTAGGCAGTCCCTGAAGAGGCTTGCTGAGCAGCTGATGGGTGTTTAGGGATGAGGAGCAGCAGAAGCAGTAGCAGCCTAGTGCATAGGGTGGGGAAGAAGCCTTATTTAAATATTGACT
Organism: Vanellus vanellus; assembly: GCF_965231255.1. Classification (NCBI taxonomy): domain Eukaryota; kingdom Metazoa; phylum Chordata; class Aves; order Charadriiformes; family Charadriidae; genus Vanellus; species Vanellus vanellus. The sequence continues at coordinate 138,286,487 of NC_138906.1, read as the reverse complement.
TTCCTGTTGCCAGATGTTGCTGTCTTGGCACAAGAAAAGCAGGCTGTTTTACTGCAATGTCCTTTGCTTGGAGCCATGAACTCTTAAAAGCACCATTCATGCTGTGTGTTTCATCTCCTTGACAAGCTACTTGAGTGTTGTGCTCCAAAACTTTTTCTTTAGAGGGGATTTGGTCTTGAGTAAAAGGATAGATCTGCAGTGAGTTCTTGTCTTTCTCTTCTCCCAGGACTGCTCTGGTGCCTGCCTGGCACGTATTTGTTTTACCTTCTTGTCCTCTGGGTTATGACAGCCCTTTGTGCCTGGTGCTTAGGCAGACTCTTCAGGTGCTGTGCAGCTATAGTGCCCCAAGTAGGTAGCATACAGGCCCTCGAGCAGGGAGAAGTTACTGCAGAGGATCCCAAAGAGATGACTATCTGGACATCTGAAGAAGGCCAGGTGATGTGTCTGAAATGGCAAGCTGGGGTTGTGCTGCTGCCTGCTAAGCAGTTGCTTATCCCTGATCTTACTGAGCTAGACTGAGCACAGCGTGGGTCCGGCTCCTTACTTTTCCTAGGTCTCAACCCACATTTGGACTCTGCATGCTATCTTCCCCACCAGCTCCCGCTCCAGGGTGCATGGGGGCCTCAGCCTCAACTTGGGCTCAGGGCACATACTCCAAACCCAAATTAAGGATGTGTGTGTGAGATCCTGTGCTCCGTAGAAGTTGGCCTTTAATTTATGTAGCTTAACTGCTGAAAACTCTGTTGCAGCTTCTAGCTGGGTACTACTATCATATCATTTAAGCACAGTAATTTGGAAGGACGGGATGACTTTAAAGCTTTAGTGTTGTTTTTTCCAATAAATCAATAGTTAATTGCAGTAAAAGTGTGTTCCAGGCACCCACTTTAAAGCTCCTCATCTGAAGACTCTGAGGAAGGAATAAACAGTTGCTGCTAGCATTTATTTAAATAACTGTTTCTAGGAATCAGTCTTAAATACTAGCCTTTTCTGAAATACATTTACATTGCTTAATGCATTTCTAGCAAATGCTGAGATACAGCAGCAAGACCTGTCTGTATCTTGTGAACTGCTACTTGAGCTTTGTATACTGATCTTGATGCTGTGCCAGGACTGCAGATCAGTCTAAATAATGGTCTTTTCTGGGTTCAGTGCTTTGCTAGAAAATATGTTAGTGCTTTACTTAGTCCAGCAGAACGAGTGTGGACACTAAACAGGTAGTAGTAAACTTTGAAAAAGTAAAATGCAGTGGCTGAATGTCTCTTTGAATAAGATCTTGATTTCTGTACGCAAACAAGTCCTGCTTTCCTGCCCTTCATGTTAATCTGGACGGTCACACTCAAAAGAGATGCGGTCAACAGCTCGATGTTCAAGTGGAGACCAGTGACGAGTGGCGTTCCTCAGGGGTCAGTACCGGGACTGGTGCTGTTCAACATCTTTGTTGGCGACATGGACAGTAGAGTCAAGTGCAGCCTCAACAAGTTTGCCGATGGTACCAAGCTGTTTGGTGAGATAGACATGCTGGAGGGGATGGGTGCCATTCAGAGAGACCTGGACAGACTGGAGAGGTGGGCCCATGCCAACCTCATGAAGTTTGACAAGGCCAAATGCAAGGTCCTACATCTGGGACGGGGCAATCCCAAGCACAAATGCAGGCTCGGCGGGGAATGGCTGGAGAGCAGCCCTGAGGAGAAGGACCTGGGTGTGCTGATTGACGAGAAGCTCAACATGAGCCAGCAGTGTGCGATCACAGCCCAGAAGGCCAGCTGTATCCTTGGCTGCATCAGAAGTGTGGTCAGCAGGTCAAGGGAAGAGAGACCTCACCTGGAGTACTGGATCCAGCTCTGGAGTCCGCAACATAAGAAGGACATGGACCTGTTGGAGCAGGTCCAGAGGAGGGCCATGAAGATGATCCGAGGGCTGGAGCACCTCTCCTAGGAGGAGAGGCTGAAAGAGTTGGGGCTGTTCAGCCTGGAGAAGAGAAGGCTCTGGGGAGATCTTATGGCGGCCTTCCAGTACCTAAAGAGGGCCTACAGGAGAGCTGGGGAAGGACTTTTTACTAGGACATGTAGTGATAGGACGAGGGGGAATGGCTTTAAACTGGAAGAGGGTAGGTTCAGATTGAACATTAGGAAGAAGTTTTTCATTTTGAGGGTGGTAAGGCACTGGAACAGGTTGCCCAGAGAGGTTGTTGAGGCCCCATCCCTGGAGGTGTTCAAGGCCAGGCTGGATGGGGCCTTGGGCAACCTGGTCTAGTGGGAGGTGTCCCTGTCTATGGCAGGAGGGTTGGAACTCGATGATCTTCAAGGTCCTTTCCAACCTAAACCATTCGATGATTCTATGATCTTTAAATATTCAGTTAACTATGGTTTTTCTTTTTTTTTTTTTAATCTCTGAGTATTTAATGTTAGGGGCAGAATTCAGTTTTGGACTGCATTGTCTCTAACAGGTAATTTGTTCAGAGAAATAAATCTACTGCAAGTGCATCCTTTATTACTCAGTTCCAGCAACCAATGCTGCCATTCAATATAAACTTGTTTAGTTGTGTTTCCCATCAAGGGAGGAAAAAAAACAGAAGCTCACTGGGCATGTAAGGACTGCCAGAGAGACACTGCGTACGTTGCGGGACACTGCTGCCATGCGCGGTGCCACACAAACTGCTCACTGGTTAGGTGGGTTAGATGGTACAGAGTGCTTCTGTAAAGTAGCAAGAGTTTCATGGCTTTGCTGGAGTGTTCTTGAGGGTGCTTGTTCAGAATGTCTCCCCAGGTATCCTGATTGTGAAGATTTGATTTTAACAGTCCAGTAGTCCTGCAGGAAGGGCAGTTGGTGTCCTGAGAGCACATCTGGAATGGTAGGTGAGCCTTTGTACCTCTCTGAAGGTACACTGCTTAAAATACCAGCTTCTCAACTCCAAGCTGCTCATGCTATTAAGTATATTAGTTGTTCCTGCAAATTTTTCTGGGTTGGGGCAACCCCCAGTACCAGTACAGGCTGGGGGATGAAGGGATGAAGAGCAGCCCTGCCAAGAAGGACTTAGGGGGCTACTGGTCGATTAAAAGCTGGACATGAGCCAGAAATGTGCGTTCGCAGCCCAGAAGGCCAACTGTATCCCAGGCTGCATGAAAAGCTGCATGGCCAGCAGGTCGAGAGAGGTGATTCTGCCCTTCTGCTCCTCTCTGGTGAGACCCTGCCTGGAGTACTGCATCCAGCTCTGGAGCCCTTAGGACAGGAAAGACATGGACCTGTTGGAATGGGTCCAGAGGAGGGCCACAAAAATTATCAGAAGGCTGGAACACCTCTTCTATGAGGACAGGCTGAGAGTGTTGGGGTTATTCAATGTGGAGAAGAGAAGGCTCTGGGGAAACCTCATAGCAGCCTTCCAGAACTTAAAGGGGGCTTATAAGAAAGATAAGGACAAACTTTTTAGCAGGGGCTGATGGTTTTAAACTAAAAGAGTGGAGATTCAGAAGAGATATAAGGAAGATGTTTTTTATAATGAGGATGGTGAAACACTGGCACAGGTTGCCCAGAGCGGTGGTGGATGCCCCATCCTTGGGAACATTCAAGGTCAGGTTGGAGGGGGCTCTGATCAACCTGATCGACCAGAAGATGTCCTTGCTTATTGCAGGGGAGGTTGGACTAGGTTACCTTTAAAGGTCCCTTCCAACCCAAACCATTCTATGATAAATCACAGACATTGTCTGAATCTTTAATTGGGAAACTTATGCCACCCTTAAAGAGTGTTTGGCCATCCTGCTTTGATACCTTTCTGTGTGGACTGCAGATGAACATGAGTACTGTGGTTGACAAGAGCAGCAGTGAGCAGGGAGAATTAGTTTCTGCATATTTCTAAACAGTAGCAAGTGAAAACTGTTGGAATTAATGCTCTGAAGCTGAATGTTTTCTCTTGCGTGCCTGTCACTGAGCGGGTTTTTTGGCGTGGAAGATTTTTAGAGATTGTATAAGAAGGAAAGCAACTCGAGTGTCAGTGGAATCTGCATGGCAATCTGTTGAGTGCTTCCTGCAGTGGTGAGGGAGTGTTTTTGGAATAAATGGCAAAAGGGAGAGCTTTACTGGAATACATTTACAGTCATCTTTAATTCCATTCTAGCACACTGGTATGTGAAGTCTTTAATATGCTTCTGTTTCTTATCTGCAATTCAAGAACAAACTTCACCTTGATGAATCACAGAAACGTACTTCCCTCCCATTCATGATGAAAAGTACTTTCCTATTCAAGAAGCATCTTTTGAGAAAGTGAAAATATGGAATGGGAAGAGGGATACAGAAGTCAAAGAAAGACCTCTGCGTGTTGTCAAGAGGAGCTGAGAGGACTTTTTAAGCTCTTTGGGAGGGAAAACTGGTAAGCTGAGGACAAAGCAAGCATCAAGTGAAATAACTAAACTTCGTAGTCTGACTGTTCCAAGGCCATGTCACTAGAGAGGTCTTGTATCCCCTTCATGCAAAGTGGTTGCAGCAGCATTTCTGAGGGGTGTGATGACTCCTTAGTAATAATGCCATATCGCAGCTCCCTAGCTAAAGTGCACACTTTGGGATTGACAGCTGAGAACAAGCGGTATGCAAGTCAGTGCTTGGACTTCCCCTCTTCAATATCCTGATCCAGTTTTTGTATGGCAATGCAGAATGAAACATTGTGAATTGCATTATTAATAGCTATTTAAGATCTGAATTATTCTGAGTGGTTTCTGTGCTGATGGCTGAGCTATGAGGCACCAAACCTGATGTAACGGTAATCTGCTGCGTATCAGCTAAACCAATCCTTAAGCATAAAGTTTGAAAAGTTTACCAGGCTAATTCATTAAACTCGGACTGGAGCATGACCAGTACTTAGAGTGGGTACGAGTACATACATTTTTTTGTGTGATGTTTACAGTTGTGAAATGGGGTATATGATGGGTTAACTTGTGCAATAGGGAATGGTGCTAAACTTAGACTTCACTTAGCAGGGCAAAGCTTTATTCTTAGGGTTTGCAGTGATGCTCAGCGTCAAGTCAGATACTGTGAGGAGGCAACTTGTAGAAACAGTGCAGTGCAGTTCTGGACCAGCTGCTCACTGAAGCAGTGGAAGTGTTCTTTGTTTGGAAAAAAAACAAACCAAACCAAAAACAAAAGTCACACAAAACAACCAAAACCACATAAAAACCAGCAAAAAACCCCAACAAACCCCCTTTCCCTTCTCCCCACCCCTCCAAGTTTTAGAGCTGAAGCTCAGTTCCTTCAAGGTACACCCTTCAAAATTTCATCCTTCAAATCCAGTGCACTTCTTCCCTCCCGCTGTAGTTTCCATTGTGTTGGCGTTTCCAGAATCAGGAAAAACGTCTGCCTGACTTTGTGTTCATCTAGATATGTCTTTCCAGTTTTGTCCACTCTCATATACTTCAGTAAAATAAATGATTTAACTTGGTCTACTTACTTCGCTGTGAAATCGAAGTGAGGAGCCTGGAGATCAGCTTATCCAAACATGCTGATGTTTAGGAAAACTTAGCTTTGTGTGCAGTGGACTGGGACACAACTAGATCATGCATAAATATATCAATACTGCTTGGAAATCTTGAGATCAGTACTTTTATGAACTGGACCTGTGTAGGTTGTAAAAAAGGCAAATATAGATTGCCTATGATAACACCCAGAGATGAAAAGTGATGTCTTGTGTCCAAAGTCTGATCTGATGGAAGGGGGTATGCTCAACTTCCTGTAGGACCTGGAAATCCTTGAAAGCTTTATTTCTTTGTGGGGACAAATTTTCTTGACCCTTCTCTTTGCCTTCCTCTGCTTTTGGAGTGATTACTGTTTTATGACTGTGTTGATTTGTGTGACAGCAGTATCTCTGTGGGCTAACAGTTTCATTTAATTTACTGTCCTAGTTTGACTTGGAGTAGGAGCAAATGTCTCTTAACAGGATTTACTCAGCTCAAGCAGCATTAAAAGTCATTCAAGGACATATCAATCAGATAAAATCTCAGAGTACTTATTAATATAATGGGAACTTCAGTGGTCATAATACTTTAAAGGTAGATGCATTATCTACATTACATTAGAAAAAAATAAGCCAGTCTGCAGTTGGTTTGTTAGTGAATTGCTCCTGGTTCACTGCAGACACAGTTGCAGGATTCTCCCTCTTGTCTTTTAAATGAGATTAAGAGCAGCGCAGAAATATTCAAGCCCCATGTCTAGAGTTTGACCAATTTGCAGAATGCGGTTCAAGGTCCCTTTGCTAGTGACAGCCATCACTCCAAATCAGTTTGGAAGCACTGTAGGAATCTCTGCTGCCCAGTTGGGTATGCTGTGTAGCAGTATGGGCAAATAGCAGCCAAACTCCGTCTGGAATGGGACACTTCAAGTACTACCTGGTTGGATAGGTGACTTGTAAAATGCAGGACTGTAAAGGAATAAATAGGTAATATATCTTGTTTGATGCTGCAAAGAAAACAACACAATTTACTCTGTTTTCAAATGAGAGATACCCAGTAATAGTGACTGCAGCATCAGTGTACAAGAGTACTTTATACCAGCAATCTGTTGGTGTGCCATTAGCACTCCTGTGTTAGGTCTTATTTTCTTAAGTTTAGGTAGGCTCGCCAAAGTTCTGCAGTAGGTGAGAAATGTAGATCAATAACATGGGCTGGTCTTTGTTAGGGGCTCATCTGCTTAGATAAGCTACATAACTGGCTCAGTGTCTATTGTTGGCTTTTGAGTACCTGATGGACAGGCTGGTTCTCTGAAGGGTTTGTGGCAAAAAGCATTACTACTCTAAAGGTGTGATTTGACTGGTTGAGGAAGAGAGATCAGGAGTGTGTTCGTATAACCTGAGAGATTTCTGCGGCATACATGATTGCATATTTATTGTACCAGTGCACTTCTGCTGGCTGGGCAGGGTTTTACAGTTTTGTGGACATTTCGCACCATCTTCTTGGATAAGCCAAGAGCAAAAATATTAATAGGGTTTCTACACAGCTTGCTACTTGCAGTTGCTTGTGTTGGAGAAATCATACTTTAAGTGTTATGCAATTACACTTATTTGGCAGCACCAGTCTAAATCTTAAACTTGGTTAGTCAAGGCCTGCAAAGGGAAGAGAGTATCAACCTGGTAGTTGCCATCATCATGTTGAATTATTAAGCAAAAAGCTTATATTTGTCATGGATAACTGAATAAGGAGCCAGACTACAGCAGGAGCTTAGCCATTCAACCAGGAACTTGTGTGTGGAAGTTCTGGCAGAAAAGTGTATGTTTTTACAGCTTTGCAGTTTCCAAGAACGTAATGTAACTGCAAGGAACTGTGAGACTTGAGAAATTAGAAAGGTTTGTGCTTCTCCAGAGGAACCACTTAAAAGTAACTGGTATCCCAGGAACTTGTGTGTATCCACCTCTGGTAAAAGTGTGTACAATAAGGGATAGATTCAGCTGTAAGTTTTCAATTTAATTTCCACTTTTTAATATGCCTTTATTGCATGGGTGTAATCCTCTCCCAAGTTGCAATAAGCTTAAAGTTGGGTTTGAAGATGAAAAGGATAAGTTAGAAGCCTGGGCTCTTGTTCATTTTTGTAGCATACTGAAATAGCTCCAGGCTAGTATCAAGTACCTTCAGTTGGCTTCTGATCTATTTTTTTGGATCTGTTTTTAAGATGGCTGATGCTGTGTGCCTAGAGGAGGGCAGGGTAGCCCAATGAGGGGATTAGGCAGAGGAAAAAAAAAAGTAAGGTATCTGAACAACCTGACAAAACGTTGGCTGCCAGGGTTCCATAGGAAGGCTGCCACTGAGCAGTGCGTGTGTATGTAACAACAGGAATCAAAATGATGCTTCCATTAAGTCCCATCAAATCTGCGGTGAGGTTGCCGGGGTGAAGGTATCTGAATACTGCCTGCATTTAGAAAATTGGGTGGGATCTTAGGAGAGCACAGGCAGCTAGCCGTTTCCTTCGTTAATGTTAGGGACATTTGGAGTGGACTTATGTCAACAGGAGAAGGCTGTTTTGACAAGATGGAGCTTTCCATACTTTGTCTGCTGATGGTAGACTTAGCAGTGCTTATAACAAACTTGACTCTAGTTGGTGTTACATGTGCCTCCTGTGTGGGAGCCCACCTGCAGATTACTGTGCTCTGACTTTCTGGGCAACGTGTATGACAGCACTGAAAATACTATGTTCCCAGTGCTTTTGAAGGGCAGACTAACATCTCTAACTGAACCGACACAACTGGAAGCTTTTGTGCCAGCTTTGTCTGGACTGAGGAGTTTTGCTAGGAGAACCCGAGTGCGAGCACTAGGGAAAGTTGCTGGAGTAATAAAAGAAGCTGCACTGGAGTGGGTAAAGAATAAATTGAGGAGTCTGAGAAGGGAATTCAAAGACTTAATTTGAGCCTAGTTTCCCTGGGCTCTGTTTAATCGATAGATTAAAGGGTAAGAGGAGGAGAGGCTCCTGCTTATGAAGTAACTTTAGCATAGTGATACTGAGCTAATTTGTCTACTTCAAGCTTTTCTTTGTATACAGGAGTGAACTCCTGCTGCAGAGGCATACATTCACTTTTCCTCATGGGGAAAGGGGGGTCAGGGAGAAGTGGATGGCTTTCTAAAACATATTTGCCAAGAGCTTCTTCTGTGTTAAAGGTCTGGAATCACTTGTCAGGCCCAAGAAGTTCCTTGCTCATTCATCTTGTGAGCAAAATGTAAGTCAGTCCCTTTTATGCATATACAGGATTTTTTTTTTTTCCCAGAATCTGGCCCAACTGAACTGGTCAGCTACCTTTTTTCTGCAGACTCCTTCCAAACAGAAATAAAAATATTCTCTACTGCTGTAAATGCTCTTGCCTTGCTTGTCAGCTTGTCATAATACTGCCGTACACTGTGGGGATGTGTGGAAGTGCCAAGTCTCCTGTGAAGTCTCTGTCCATACCTCAGTTTATAAAGTACGGGAGAAAATGGAACTTTATTCTGTCAGCCGGTAGGTATTTGCAAATCTAATTCACAAGATGAAGGGCTGGCCACAGACCTCCCCTGGGGCAGGGCAGTAGGACTTCTTGTGTTCGCAAGCAGTTTCTTCAGGGTTGCAGACCTTGGAGGATGGATCTGAGTGAGCAGCCTGTGACTTTATACAGCCATTGTCGTAATCATAGAATGGTTGAGGTAGAAAGTGATGTCTGGGGGGGTCATCTGGTCCAACCCTGCTGCTCAGGGAGGGCTACCTAGAGCCGGTTGCCCAGGACCATGTCCATATGGCTTTTGAATATCTCCAAGGATGGATTTTGTGAAGTACTTACCCGAAGCCCCATTGCTTGCTTCTAATTCTGCACTGCTTGGTTGCTTAGGTGCATCTGTACTCTGTATTTCTGTTCTTGATAGTAAATGGTGCAAGTACTGTGCTACACCAAATCCAGGCACGAACTTGGTAATTACATGGAGCTAGTGTGTACCTCAAGCATTGAAGAGTGTTTGCTGGTATTGTTAAGGTATTGCTAAGACTACAGATGGTGCTTTTTTTGGTGATTATCCTTTCAGATATCACAGTATGTGATTCAGCCTAATATGTAATGTAATCTGCTTTGTTCTTAAAACTTCAGTATCATTTTCATGGTGGGACCTGATACTGTGGAGGGGGAATGGTGGGCTTTTCTGGAGCTGCTTTTCAGAAGTGGAAGCTCTGGGGTGCAGTGTTGAAGGAGGGAGGTTTTGCTTTAAAAGTACAAAAGAGCAGACTTGTCTTCTGATGAAGGCCGGGAATCACTCCAATTGAAATCATTCAAGTAAAGCTTTTAAATAGATTGTAAGGCTATATACTTAAACTTTGTTTAAAGCAATCCCATTCTGCACTATGGCCTTTTCTTCCTATTTTTTTCCAACTGTCATCTGGCTGCAGCTCAGCACAATTTCTCCAGTGTTTTAGACAGGTCCAGTCTTTTACCGGGTATTGGAGACTGTGGAGAATGGCAGCATAACTGGGATAAGCGTCTGAAGGCAAATAACTAAATACATTCCTTTAAAATCTACCTGACAGTGTTTTAACTCTGTTAAACTCTGTTAACTCTGAAATGTTCCTCCTTGTTTGCAGAGTTTGGCCTGACTTCTCCAAAGTCAATGCAGTGCCCTATCTGATTGCTGGTGCTGGCTACTGCATCCTTTGGCCTGGACTCTTCCCATAGGTTGGAAATGCTTTTTACCTGTTATTGCTGGAGTTGACAAATGTGACTGCTTTGACGTCTGTTTGAGACACAAAGCTTTGCCATAAGTCAGGGATTTCTGCCTAATGAAAATCTCGTAAGTGCTGGAGCAGATGTCTTCAAAAGGTAGCAGAGAATCTATGCAAATACAGGGGCTACTGTCTGATACGAATGGGTTAAGAGTCTTACTGTGGTATCAGCTTGTCTAGCGGCAGAATATGCCGGAGCGTGGGTCTACTCCCTTACAAGATCTCAGGAAATTAGTCTGAGTTTTTAATTGGATTGGGAGGAGGAGAGGAAGAGAACTGCTGCCTTCGCTAAGACATGCATCAGCTGTCTGAAATGCTGTGGGCTCAGACTTTGGTTTCAGAAAAGGGCAATACTAGCAACCCCTGTAATCCTTAACTGTAACACTCAGCAGCATTTGTGTTGCAGGGTAATACATCTTGGGAGAATACTGATCATTCTAAGAGGGGTTTATTTGGTGGTGTGTGTTTGTTTTTTTGGGTTTTTTTTTTGTTTGTTTGTTTTTAAATATGAGTACATGAAGGCACCATTTAGTCTTGAGAAAATGCTGGAGAAGATATTTCTATACAAAGAAAAAGCTGGACAATGCTGTTGCGTCAGGGAGAGCAAGTTGAGAGAAAGCACATAGGGAGAGGCTGAAGTAATGAGATTAATATGGTGGTGTTGAGTTGGACTCTGCTAGAAGACAGCAAATGCCTAAACCCTTAAGCCACCGTCTGCTGACCGTTATTAACGGGGCTGCAGAAGCCTGTAATCATATTGTTCAGCAACTGCTATAGCTGTGCAACTACATTCATGTTGTGCACAAATCTCAGGGGCTGAAAGAGGTATCTGCTGTTGAAGGCAGAGCAGAGAGTACAATGTGGAAATAGCAAGAATGTACTAATTTAAGGCTTGCTTAGTGTTTGGGCCTTCTGTCCTATTGCTTCATGGCATGTGTCTCTCTTAATACAGTTTTAAGGCCTTGGATCAGGTGCTGAAAGGCTTTACTTGTCTGTAAACTGGTAAGACTTTGAAGATCAAATTGATGCTACAGAACCTAGATTGGCTTAAGATGCTTAAGTAGCTTTATAGCTCTTAAAATGGCTTATGCCTTATAAAACTCAGTTGGAGTGGGGAGAGGACCCTGACTGTTGCTGCCTGATTGGGATCTACCTGGAAAAGGATGGGGGAAGACCTGGCTGGAAGTCTTTACCCCAGCCACAGTTACTGGAAGGCCCCTGGTCAGTCTTACCTGTTAGCAGACTGCAGAAGATGCAAATTCAAACCAGATATAGGCTGAGCAGGTATTAAATCTTAGCACCCAACCTTGAAATAAGACATTGAATCTTTTTGCTATGCGCCCCAAAACAGCAAGTGCCTCTTCCCCCTCCTTCGCCAACAAACTCTGCCCCTCATCTTCCCCCGTCCTCTTTTGCTTGCTGGAGTTGTGGTAGGCTTGCAAAAAGTATGGGCTGTGGTGCACAAATTTGGCACCTCTGTGCTTAAACAGGACACAAATACAGGATGTCCAAGATGGTGAAGGTGCCTAAGTAGGAGCAGAACTCTGATTAGGCACTGGCCTTGTGGATTGGTTATTTAGTTAGCTTTATCCAAAGTGTTGTTTGGATCTTGTCCTAGGGTAGCCTCTGCATTCCTCCAATCCCAAGCCATTAGTGGTAGCCTTTCCATTTTGAATTTAATGCTTTGTACGAAACACTACTGAACACATAGGTTAGTTTCTCCAAAGCCCAGTCATACTTGAGCTGGGTTTGGTTTCTTTGTGGAAAGAGGGATACAACTTTTTCAAGTATAAACAAACTATTGTTCTGCTAGACCTAAATGTAGGAAAAGCGGCTTCTCTGCAAAGCTGTCATAACATCTTATCCTTGCTTAGCTAGCATCAAGGTAGAAGTGCCTTCATACTGTATTGCCTTACTTAAATTGCTGCTAAAGCCTTGGGCTAAGGTGGAAGCAGGTAGTCTCTGAAGAAAGCACAATGTCTGAGACTAGGCAGGCAAATATCTGGTTAACAGTGTTTGCTCAAACCAAGCAGTTTTTCTAGCTAAGCAGGAAGTTCCCTCCCTTATGATTCACGATGTGCACAATCTGTGCTGACTGTTGATGCTAAACAGTTACCTGGGAAAGCTTTAAGCACACTCTCTAACCTTAACAGAGGAGATTACACCATGATTAATGGTAGGAATTGTGATGGTAATGCTTTGCTGAGGCTGCTGAGCCTTCCTGAGCCACTTTGTGACATTCAGTTGAATTTGTCAGTTCAAAGCATCCTTGACAGAAGTGATCTAGCCTTCACGCTAGTCTCTCAAACACCAGCTTCTAAAATGGCATAGATGACTTAAGTGCTGACATCTTAGTTATCCTGATTTGTTAAGGGCAAATGAGTACTTGTTCTGGAACAGCAAAATCTGTAGTTTTAATCTTTTGCATAGTGAGCAAAACTCCACTGCTACTTGTTTCTGGAGCAGGTGTGTCCATAGGCTTCAAGATCTCTTCAGGTCCTTGGCTTGCAGCTGATACCCGCTGTAAGAACCAAGGTTCACCTGTAACAATTGAATTTACTATGCAGGACAAAGAACAAAGATACTTGAGCGAGCATGCACAGTAACTACTCTAAGCCACGTAACAGAAGTCTAAACTTAAGCTCGAGCTCTGAAATGTATGTCTTTCACTGGGAAGGCAGGGTATATCTAGTAGGGTATGGCTCTACGGCCTCAGTTCCACCTCAAGCCAGCTGCATGTGCAGACTGAGGAGGAAGGCCATGCAGCAGGATATTTTGGTCACGGGAGGGCCCTTCAGAAAGGCCTCATAGCGCCTGGTTTCATAGTGTATGGAAATCTTAATTCCTGCCATTGCCTAGCTATGTTCAGACTGTTGAGAGCTGCTAAACTCATCAAAAAGCTTCACACTACAGAGCAAAACCTTTATTTGTGGTTCTGTGTGGCCACTGTCTGTCATCCCCATCCTGCTTTGTTTCCTTGGGGCCATCACTATAACTTGGAAAGTCCCTTGGAGAGAAGGTCATTCCTTCTCCAAATGCACCACACTAACAGCTAGCAGGGCCCATGTTCTTCAGAGGGCCTTTAGGCAGTACAGAGGGAGTGCTGCACTTTTTCCTATAATAGCTCTTTCAGTTGTCATAGCCTGGTAGCATGGACTGGTGTTACATTGAATGATTCTCTGGGATTGGGAAAAAGTCCTAGGTAGTATAGAATCACAGAATGGTAGGGGGAGGAAGGGACCTTTGGGGATCATCTAGTCCAGCCCCCCTGCCAAAGCAGGTTGACCTAGAGCAGGTTGGACAGGAATGCATCCCAGGTGGGTTTTGAATATCTCCAGAGGAGACTCCACAACCTCTCTGGGCAGCCTGTTCCAGTGTTCTGAACCTGGAACAGCCTCACCTTTGCTCTCTCCTTCTGTGTTGTTGGGAGAGCGATGCTAGAAAACACCCAGCTCCTCCAGTGTGCCACATGTGGTAACTTGTCATATTGCCTAATCCAGTTAATACAACTACTGCCTGAGCGTTTGTACAGAAAGCAGTCCCCGTCTGCTGAGTTACATGAAGGAAGGCTGCAAAGCAGAATCAGTAGCTATTCCTATTAGCATGCTTGGTTAATAGAGAGTATATTATTACTGTGGCCACGTTACGGTTCTCTGCTGCCTCTGGATGCTTTAACTAGAACCTGTGACCAAAGCTTTGGCCTTTGTCAGGTGAACTCTGCAGTTTTTCTGGCAGATGCCGCAGCCACGTGTTGGAAATGCAGAGGAGCATTATATCTTCTTCTTTTCAGTGGTTTCAGAAAATAGCAGAGGCCTCTGTTCCAGGCCCCAGCACTCTCATTGTTATGAGCCTGCAGGCAGTCTGCACCAGAAACCAATGTAGGTCTGCAGTCTAAAGGAACTGCTCTTTAATTAGCTGGAAGGTCTGTTCCTGCGCCCACTCACTGCAGTGGAAATGGGAAGTTAAAACTTCAGAAGTGGTATACTTTCTTCTTGTATCCCCAGGGAAGATATTGCCTAGGCTTGACTTGGGTATGCTGCAAGGCTCCTTCACTGCCACGTCTTTGGGCAGAGGGTGGTGTAATATCTCTGATCAGCTCTGTCTTAAAACATTAGTCTTACGGTGGAGAAAAATATTAACTTCCATTTGATTATGCTCCTCTGTGTGCAGGCTGTGGTGAAGAATGCAGGTGAAGGTGTAGGTTTGGGAGGAAATTGTTGCTCAGCTGTAAAGGTGATCTACACTCATAGTAAGCTTGTTTTTTGTCTGAAAGAAACTGACCTTGGAAGAAAAAAATAAGTACTGAAGCACTGCAAAACTGTGCTGAGTGCTTCTCTTAGGTAAGAAGCACTTCTGCTTCCCAGGACTAAATCTTACACCCCCAGCATGAAGTAAGCTGGCTTATGTAAGTTGATCTTTCTTTATGGTATACGTGTCAAAATATAAATACTTTCCATCAGGACGATTCATTCCAGTGTTACCAGTTCCTGGCATAACTGGCTGCTCTAAACAGCGCTGGCTGAGGCACCAAGGACATAAGGCAGTATACGTCAATAATATTTTTTTAAAAAAAAAAAACAAACCCCAAACAAACAAAATGAACCCCCCTCATACCCAGATATGTTTAGCTTCATGAGCAAAAATCATGATGCCCATTAGCATGTTCATTAAAAAGCGTCAGTGGTCTTTGTAGCATAGCCTTCAGAGATGAGTACTGCTTTCTCCTATTTTGAGCTTGCACTACAGTGTGATACCTGGGCAGCAGAGACTGGGCTCTGGCTACTGGTTATTACACTGCTGGAAGCAGCTGCAGAAATAGTTATGTACGCAGAATTTTCCATTAATCAGAGGAAAAAGTCCTACACAGATGGTATATAGGATAGATTACGGCTAGTAATCCTTTTGTGTCCTAGAAGATTAAGGATATCCTGGTGTAGCTGCAGTCAGCTGACCTTTTTTTATTTAAATGACTGAAAATTCTTGATGCAGTTCTGCAGAGGACCAAGGCTTTTCCAGAAGCCATGAACAGTGCGCTGTGAATGTTTGTTAAAGGAACGGTTTGTTTAAGTCCAGCCCCAGTTATAAATTTACAGGAACTTAACTTTGTGCCATGTAAACAGCAGCAGCTACAAGATGGCTAAGAGGTCACCTGCTAGATGGCTCCATCAAATCTAACAGAGGCATAAGAGAGCTGAATTTTATGAGGAGGTGTAGTGAGAGTCATGTGAAGAAACGGAGGGTTTCTGAATCCTGCTGTCTGGGTCACCCCAGAAGGCGAAGATGAATACTTCGGTGGAAGAAGAGGACAGCTGCGTGCTCTGAATTTTCTGGGATGGATCTGTATGAAGACTACAAATCTCCCTTCGATTTCAATGCTGGAGTGAACAGAAACTATCTTTACCTGTCACCTAGCATAAACCTTTCTCCACCTGGATCACCTACACTGGCGAAGTCTGGTAACTTCCTTCTATTTCATTTTCAAAACCTCTACATGGAAAGCTTAGTGATTAATATCTGTAAAAAGGAAGTTCTCAAATTAAGAGTCAATACAATTTGGCTGAAACGCAGGTGTAAATGAAGGTAAAAGTTGACCTGTTGTTAACTCTGGTAGTTTATTAGCTTCAATGTGTCCTGTAGGTAATATGTGCTGTGCATTTACCAGCTTTACCTTATTTGTTATTTCTTAATTCAGTAGAAAGGCAGTTTGAGGGGAAAATGAAGCGAGCAAAAATTTAGGAACAAAAAGGAAGCTTCTGTAAGATTGGAGTAATTGGCCTAGTTTGACTATTAGCTTTTGGGGGGGGGTGGAGGTAGAAATTGTATACTTAGTATGACTTCAGAACTCCGGATAGTCTTGACATCTGCTCTTGCCTTAGTACTGAAAATATCACTGATTAACAAAAATGCTCTCTAAAACCTTTACTCTGTTCCACCTAGCATTAAAGTGCTGTAAATTTTATGCCTGCAGATACTGACTGTACTTATGCTCCCCTGAAGTGGCTGTTGCGTGCTGTGCTGCAGCGGCATCCGTCTAGTGCTTAACCCTACTGGTTTCTAGCTGGTAACCTGTTGTACAGAACACCTACAGCTGTGCCCCCAACACATCCTAGTCTGGTTTTACCACCTTTCCTTTCTATTCCATGCTGCTGGATGTGATCTTCCAGAGTAATTAAAAATAGAGAAAGCTGATTCCTACTTGGGGTGTGACAAAGCAAAGCTACAAAGGTGTTGACTTTTTTTTCTTTCTGTTGATGGGGTCATTCTTTAAAATAGTAAAGAAAAGTGCATCATTTTGGGAACCTCTTTGTGAACTAAACCAAACCCCTCCGTGAACCTGATGAGCTTGGGCCTCTGGGGAACAGTGGTTAGCTTTCACTTCTGCAATTACCACATCTCCCACCTCTTCTAAAGGGGAGGGAGCATCCTTTGTATCTGGTGATGATGCATCACCATAAGCACCAGCCTTTTCTGGGCTTTTTTTTTTTTTTTTTCTTTCATTCACTTTGAGTGAATATATGATTAGTGTTTGGGAGAAGCCCAAGAACTTTCTCCTCCGAGTTGAAGAAATATGTCTCACTTTGGATTTTTCACTGAGATAAGTGGGAAGCACTTACATTTGATCTTTCTTATATATTGCAAAAGGATCGGTAGCACTGTACGTTACTCAAATGTTGGAGTGATCTTATAATTTTATAACAGCTTGTTCTCCTGAAATCTAATAAGTGCCTCTTTTCTTAGCTTTGCCAACTGTATAGTGATAGCCAAAATGTTCATTTTCAGTGTCTGACACAGAATATGTCCGTCTAAAGATAAAGCTTTGTGAAGGCTAACCCTTCCCCACCCCAAAGGCTGCTCATCTGAAATGACCAGTACTTCCTTAAACTGCTAATGTTTACTGCTAATCTCTGAATTGAGGCCAGAAAGAGGTAGGAACTTCTGGTCAAAATAGAGTACGAACTTGGGTTGAAACCAACCAAAGCAAACCTCAAACCAGAAAACCTGAGCATTAGTTGAATTGCTCTAATGCTTTGCCTTCTCTGGCAGAATAATAGGGACTTAAGTGCTGTTTCCCTGAACGTGATCTGTGGAGTCCTTATCAACTAACTTCTTCGTATCTTTACTTCTTCGTATTTTTTTTTTTGTATCATTTAAGTAGATCTGATAAACTGTTGGGATAATATGTTAATCTTAGAAACACAGACACCTGAAATCTGACCTTAAAAATAAATAAGTTTTCCCAATAGTAGATAAGTCTTCACATTTCCCCCCCCCAACAGAATTTTTAAGAGTTTGAGATGTAAAATGCTCGGCTAAACTTGGTTATAGCAGTTGCAGTACCAAGCAACTGAATTTTGTCCTTTGCATCTCTGAAGATGCAAGAGAACTAATGTAACGAAAGGTAACAAGTTGGAAGCCAGTAACAACAGTTCTGCTGGTGAACAGAGAAGACCACAAGTGAGGAAACGCTCTCTTAATAACAGATTGAGCCCAAGTATTTCCATCTGTTCGCTGGCTGCTATTTCCCTGGTTTCCTGCCCCACACTCTGCAAAAATATCTAAGGTGAGCTGTGCATCTTTCCTTACAAAGCTTGCTCAAAGCTGGGATCTTACTGTCTGTCAGCCTGAGTTTATGGGGTGTATTTGGGTTGTAGCCACGCCATTGTGGAGGTCTGTGGGTTGTTATCTGTGTAGACAGCTGCTTCTTGCTCAGGCTGCCTGGCACGTCCTTCCAGTCGCGCAGATGAACCCTGAGTCCTGCAAGTATTGAAGTGAACAGAGGAATGGGAGCAAAGGTAGCAGAGAGGTGAACAGTAACAGGGGATGAGAGGGGAGGTGCCAGAATAGAGACTGATGGGAAGGTGTTTGCATACTTCAAATGGAGCTAAAGAAAAAGCAATAAATAGGAGGGGAGCAGAAGGTGAGGAGAAGAAGGCATGGTTAGATGTACAGGGTGAGGTATGGAGGACTCTGAGTAGCAGTGATTGCCTGTTTTACGGAAAGATGTGGAAATGGGAAGGGGAGGAGAGATAATTCCCTTGCTTCTTAGCATTGTGTCTTAAATTCAATGTAGGCAACAAGCAGTACAAACTCCCTTAAAACATTGATTTTCCAAAGAGAAGGTACATTCCCAAAACAGAAGCAATTGCTGTGGGAAACAATCCAGCATGCGTTCTTACTGCTGGATTCACTTGATCTATTTTTGGTGAGATAATCCAGATGACTCTTCATAACCAGATTGAACAGACTTTCAGCTGGATGTGCTAATGCTCTTGGAGTCAATGTCATCTTTGGTACTTGCAAACTTTCTGAAATGGCTTTAGCAATGGCATCTGTAGTCCCTGAAGGGGCTGCAGATGGAGAACAAGGTCAGGAGTTGGAGGTTAATGTATTAGGGGTTGTAGAGTGTCAGGGGAAAATGCAGTTTTAAATTGTTAGTTTTCCTTCAATATAGGCATATTTAATTAATAGGATAAATAGCAATTTGACAAAAAGTATGGCGTTCTTAACTGTTTGATGTTAAGAAAATATGTTGATGTATAAAACAAAAATTATCTGATTGTGAGACATGAGCTGTAATTTTTTTTTTTCTTTTTAGTGCAGCAGTGCTCTGCTTTGGCTTGGGCTTTAGACTCAAACTTTTTTCCTGCCCTAGATTCCTTCCAGAAAATAGTGTATTGGGAAACCTGTATGAACTACATTATATTTGTGTAGAAGACAGACATAAATCTCTGGGAAAATGTGTTAGATTTCATAAATAAATGCAAAATGGGGTTTCAGTTGTTTTCTGTATGCTTCCTTCTCAGTGTACTCTGTGGTAACTTACCATTTACAAACTTGCTGCCCATGTAGCAGCGTGCTTCTAGAGGACAAGCATTTTGGACACAAATACAGCAGAAAACACACTGTTTTGGAAAGAATTTGTGGAATTGAGCTTTACCTGAATTCAGTAACTTGATCGAGGACAAGACCTCTTCTTTCTTGACAGCTGCTAGGAGCACATTTCATAGAATATTTACAACTAATTACTGACTCACAGAATCTTTTTTTTCCCTGACTTTTCAGTTGATTGTGATGTAGCTATTTGATATCAAGCCTCACAATAAAATCATAGTGGTGATCTCATTACACATTAATGAGTTTTTGGATTCCCAGACCAAAAGGTATTGTGCAGTGGCATCAGAAGCTGCTGAAATAAGGATGGAATTTTATCTAGTTAATGTTCCCTTACTCATCACTATAGTAATTACTTAATATCTCCTCAACTTATCTGAATTTTATATTTATATAAAATATAAATATAAAATTTATATAAAATATAAATATAAATATAATATGTATATTTAAATAAATTGTATACATACATATACAAACACACACTCTCACCCTCTCTCCTTACAATCAGTCTTCCTGTTGTTCTTTTATAAGATTTTTATTTCATTGATTTTTTTATTATCTATAATCCTACTGTACCTCTTAAATAGAGAATTAGTTCTGGGAATCCATAACCGTTGCAGCATGCAGTTTTTCTACAAACTGGTCTCTTTGCAAATTGGAACAGGATTCCTTAATTCTGTCAAACTGTATGTTTTAAGCATCAGCTACAAAGATTCAAAATGACAAATCTTTTGCTGGAAAACCTGTTTGTTGCATTAAAAGGTGTTTAAAATGATCTTACTGCAAATGCTAAGGACTAAGAATAAATGAATCTTCAAGTGAGCACATCATAGTAATACAAATAATATTGTTTTCCTTCCTTTCCTTGAAGCTGTGAAGGTGAAAGTTGGGGAAGACCATAGGGATGTTTGGTATTCATACAGAGGAATTTGGCAGAGTTTTGGTTTCTGGATTTGGAAGGAGAAGAGGCAGCAGTGTGAGTGGGTGCATGTCCTCATCAGTCCTTTCTTGGCACTCCACTGCTTTGTCTGAAGTGACAGTCTTTTGTTCCCAAGCTCCTTCTCTGGGCTTCGTATCTGCCTTATCGTCCAGGTGCAAAACAACAGCTTACTTCTAGTTCCACGATACCTGTGACTTTCTAGCCACAGTGGTCCCAGTTACTAGGGTTAGAGAGGTTGAGCAGGGTATGGGGGAAGAGTTCGTACTTGCAGTGCAACCCTTTTCTCTGCTGTTGCTGAGCTTGCTTGTTGCCGTGACCTCTCCCAGTATGCTAGGAATGGGCATTTTTTAAATCTGATCTGAGAGCAGTGAGGGAAGGAGCCTCTGCATTGGTCTTGAGCACCTCCAGCGCTTCCAGAGTTTCTGTGCCGTGTGAGCAGAGAGAGCAGAGAGTGCATCGACTCCTGGGCAGAGGTTGTGTAGGAATCGCTGGTTGGGACATAGCGCTCTGTGCCTTGGTTTCTGTCAGAGTAGTGAGATGCATTGTTGTCAACATGTTCCCAGTCTCCTATTATAGCAGCTGTTGCGATTATATTGAGCTTTAATACAACTTGATAGAGCAAAACAGCCAGTAACATGCCTTTGGTTTCCTGTATGCTGTAGTACGTGGGGAGCGTGACTTTGTGTCTCTCATCAGTTTTCTTTGTGCAGTAGCACGAAAGGGCTGTATATTAATGTTAGCTGCTATCTAGCAGACACGTGATGATCTGACTTTTGATGGTTTATTCACCTCAAGGGCTGCTGAGAAGTGACTCTATACCCGAGGTTGGAGAGGATGCTGCTGCTACAGTTGGTATGGCAGAAACACTCTCAGAAGAAGAACAGGATGAGCTAAGAAAAGAGCTTGCTAAGGTAAATCTCTTGCGAATGGCTCTTGAACTGGTTTTGAGAATGAAAATCTGGGATAATGCTGTCTTTGAACATACAGTTAATGCTTTGCATATTTATTCTGTGTTTAAAGTCGGGTACAGCACTTCTGTGTATTGCAGGGAGGGAAAGGGAAGGTGTCAAGGAGAAAAGAACAGCCAGTTCTAGATATGGGGAATTAAGCTGGAAGTGCTGAGTGTACAGATCTTAAACCAAGATGCATAAATGCCTAACTCTTTCATTTTTTCCTCAAGTGAGAAGGAGGTAAATAAGCTGTCAATGAGAACATGATTGAAAGCCAAAACCAAGCATTGTCTCACTGTTGTGCAGTAACTAAAGCTGTTGTTTTCATGAAGGATGCTTTGTAATAATACCCATGTAGACACTGTTTTGCTAATATCTAATCATGTAACTGTTCTTGTCCATAGTTCATATAGCAGAATTTTTTTTAAGAGCGAGTTAAAGTAGCACTCTGTCATGGTTTGGGCCCTCAAACCAGGACACACTCCTTGAAGGACAGTCAAATATTCAAACCTGATACATGCATTTCAAAAGTTGTCAAAGTCAAGATTTATTGAATTGACAGTCCTTCTTTTGTAGCTCTATCTGACTTTAGGACCCTAATAAAAGATACTAACTTAAGCCTAAGGTTGGCAAACGAAAGTTAGCTAGAAATAAGCATATTTGATGCAGGCTTGGTTTTGGTAGTCCTGAGTATTATTTCATGCCAAACCAATCAGCTGAAGATGGTGAGGGAATCTGGTCCTGCTAGAGTACGTCACGCTGGACTTTAGACAGGTATCTGAAACAAAGGTGCGTTGAAGATACTGGTATTTCCTTAAAGGAGCTTAAATGAGTGGGCAGCCTGATACTCTAAAGTAAGTCCTGTCTGGATGAGGAAGTAGGGTTGGATGTATGCCTTCACCTTTGTATATATGGTCTTAATACCCCTGTCACATCTATATAGCCCACACGATGGCATCGTAAAACTGTTTTGACATCTCTGATCATGATCTGGTCATGCTTCTGTGAGAGGCTTAAGTGACCATCTGTGTAAAGAAGGAAGTATACAAACCATTTTCTAGTTTCTACTATACGAACAAGTTTGTAGTTGCCGAACAGGTGCTGTGTTTTTGTTGTTGTGTTTTTTGGGGTTTTGGTTTTTTTTTTTTTTAACTGCTCAGTCTGCCACCATTTCCACCCCTGCTCTGGGGAAGGTACTCCCATGGCTGGATCCAGCCTTCAGTTGCTGGCTTAAGCCACAAAAGAACATTTCTGTTCAAGCAAGGAGACAAAACTTGTGTGTGGATCAGACATGCTCTAAGCTTCCTGATACTGGTCATACATTGGTATCTCTTCTGACGTGGAAGGAGAATACAGGCTTGGCAATTGTCCCAGGTTTGACTAATCTTCAAGCTAATGTTGTCTAAAGGTAATGATTTCTAACTATACAGTCTTTTAGTTACCAACTTCCTTGTATGTATTCCAGTAACAGAGCTAGCTGCAGGTATCTCACGAGCTCTTGCTGCAGAATATGTTGGAATTCCCTTTTAGTATTTAGAAACAACTGTGAGGCAATATTAAAAACTCATTAGCCCTCCCATTACTGATGCCTAGTAGTTGTTTTAATAAATACATAGTTAAATGGCTGGGTATATTGCTTGTTAATTTACCTCTTGTCAACTCTTCTGCCACAGGTGGAAGAGGAAATCCAGACGCTCTCACAAGTGCTAGCTGCCAAAGAGAAGCATCTAGCAGAAATCAAGAGAAAGCTGGGAATTAACTCATTACAGGAACTAAGGCAGAACATTACCAAAAGCTGGCAAGATGTTACATCAACCACAGCGTATGTATCAGTTAACGATGATTGTCTTGGGTGTTGAGGTGACAACTACATAGTTCTTGTCAAATTTAAACCATCTGTTCTTGTGAAATGAGATGAGTGTAGATAACACAAAGTTAAGTTGCGCTAAAACTTACCTGGATAAATCATCATGGATTTCTTTCAAACAGCCCACTATTAGCCGTATCATTTCATGCAAAATAAAAAATGATTGACTTAATATGGGCAATTCTAATACATTTTTTGTCTGACAGATCTGAGATACCATTACTGAGATACCAAGGTGTCCGTAGTCCAGCAGAATACCCTTATTTTCCAGCCTGGAAAATTGTTGTAAACTGAGCTCATGCAGGAAGAGTTCAAAGTCACAGTTAATGTTCTTGCCAAACTCAACTGTTAGCTTAAGGTCTAGAGTGAAATGCCTTCTGCAATTAATGACTACACAGAATGTAAGAGGATGTACCTCAAACGTTTTATGAAGTTTATTGACAAAACCATTTGATACAAGATTTTATACTATACACTTGGCACAAAAAATTAGACCTCTGTTCTTTTTCAGTGTGTGTGCATCGGGTTGTTTTGTTGGGTTGTTTTTAAGTCCTACAATAGCAGAAAGCGCCTGTTCTGGGGCTGGGGTAGTAGGTGCATGTTGGTGAACCTCCTCTGAAGTCTGAGGTGGCAGGGGTGCTGTAGCCAGAAGGGACTGCAGTGGCTCAATATAATCTCTTAAGTAACTTGTCCATTTGACCCCAAAGTTGACGTATACCTTTGTGTTTCATACAAATTTACATACACTAAAAGGTTTCTTATGTGTTTCATACAAATTTACATACACTTATGTGTTCTATTAAAATAACTACAGGCTTAATTTTGTTTGAACGCAGATACAAGAAAACATCAGAAACCCTTTCTCAGGCTGGTCAGAAGGCTTCTGCTGCTTTTTCATCTGTTGGTTCAGTCATAACCAAGAAGTTTGAAGATGTCAGGTAGGTTTCTTTTGCTTTTTCCAAGTAGTTGCATTTTTGATTTAAGCAGGTGATCACTAAAATAAATTTATGCTGTTAACATACCTAGCACTTCTAAAAGTTAATCTATCAAGAACTCAGCATCTGTTTTAGGAGAGCTGAGTGACTTGCTGCAAAATCTGCTTGTATGTCCTTACTGATGCAGAAGAGTTCTGTGGTGTGTATTTTATATATGCAAGAGAAGCAACATATGCTATTACCTCCACTGCTGTTCTTATTTTTTTGGTAGGACTGCAGGTGGCAGCATCTCTGCCTGCCTCTGTGTGATGCACGTAGCGTTGTCATTTCTGTTCTCTGACTTTCTCAGCTTGTGGAACACTACATTTAAACAACTAACGTCTTTAACTGTGGTTTGGTTTTGTTGTTGGCTTTTTTGTTGTTTATTTTTGCCTTGTGTGTGGATTCCTTTCAGGTGTGTTTTATTTCTTTGTAAGCTGTTCTACTTCACAGCAATGGCTTGATTTTATTACTTTTTTTAATATTTGGCACTTTTAAATTCTTAATTATTGACATACAACACATTTTGACTTTGTGTCAAATGACACAGCCCTTCATGCAAATTAAGTAAGTTTAGTGGTCATTTTTAGCACTACTGTGAGCTGTATGCAGAACTCTTCCTGGATGCAATCGAAACATATGCTTAGCTTACAATTCTTTGTTTGATTATATAATTTTTACTACTGGAATATATACAACCACTCATCTCTGTTTGTAACTTGTTGTGAATGGTGGCTTAAACTTATTTTTCAATTGTTGGACAAATAAAAAGTCACATTCTAAAAGAATATTGCTGCAGTGTAATAAAATCAGCCCTCTGTTTTAAAGTGCTGCCATTAACCTCTATTGCTTTTTGAAGTCTAGTGAGAAATCACTTTGAGGTTCAGCTACACAGTTATATATTTTTCTTCAGATTTATCAGAACTTCCTTTTCTCTTTAATGCTTACTCTGGCATTGTGCAGACTACAGGCATTTTCACATTCCTTTAGGTAAGGTGGGCGCAAGAATTGTTTCTGAAACTAAGCATGTAGTCAGACTGTCTCCATTAAAATCTTTAAATAAGTTTTGTCTGTAAAAGGTAATTTCTTTTTTTCTCCGGTGTTAGTGTAAAACTGAAGCGCTTTTAATATCAGGGAAGATGTTTCTTCATGTTCACCTGGTAACTATCCCAGAACATGAAATCTTGAGAATACATAATAATAAATTAGTCTCTCTTCCTTCTCAGACAGACATCCATTAAAATGATCCTGTAAAGTTTTTTGTAAAGAGACAGAATATGGTTTTGAGGTCAATGGCAAGCAGAATTCCTCCTTCTCTTTCTCTGTACAGTGTTTTGCCTTGACAGAGTAGAAATTTTCCTTTTTTGGTGTCTATTATAATGGTTGTTTAGCATTGTGACTCTAGCATTGTGACTCAAATCACTACATCTAAATGTAAAGTAGCTTATGTATTATCTGTTCATAGTTTGTCCAGTGAAACAGCCTTTATCTTTGAGTTGATTACTTTAGCAGCTCCAGACACTGAGTATTTTAGCTACCTTGTCTGCATTGCCTTTTATCTGCCTAGTCTAAGCAAATGTTCAATGTTAAGTTTTCAGTAGTTAAAATTCCTGTGTAGCAACTTCTGTCCATTGCCTCTCATCCTGTCTATGCACACCTCTGAGTCTGGCTTCATCTTTTCTGTATTCTCACACTAAGTAGCTAAAGACAGCAGTAGGATCTCTATAAAGATGTAGGGATCTGGCTCCTAGAATCTTAACTAGGAGCTATAGCTCCAGGGGCAGAGCCTGGGGGGATGGGCAGAGGCACTGGACGCTACCAGAACTCAGACTGTGAAGTGAGCTCAGTTTGCTCAAGTATAAGAATAGCAGCCTGTCTGAAATACCTCCCCTTTAACATCAGTAAGGCAAAAGGGAGCCTGGAAGATGTCTCTATACCTTTTGGATGCAGAGCGTGGCTGCTCACTTAACAGGGTTCACCTGTCTTCCTTAAGGCTATGGGGTTCCCCTACTAGTATTAGACTATTGCATTTGACAAGGACAAGCACAGACTTATGGCTCTCTTCTGGCTTCAGGAATTTAGTACCTCAAAATAAGTGTCCTAATTAATCAACTTAGTGGCTAGGTGGGTGTTGAGTACTCTATCAGAAACCGGGCCACTGGGCGGGCCTGTAACAGGGCCAGAGGAGTCCACACTGTTGGTGTGCTTCTCGGAGAGAATCATGGCAATGGATATTCAAGGTATGGTTACGAATTCAAGAGCAGCTGGGTTAAAAAAAAAAAAAAGTGGGAAGAATTAGTGCTGTTCAAGATCTTAGTTGCACTTAAACAGGAGATAAAAAACCTTTGAGTTTTTTGCTTTCATGAGAACCAAGTTCATCTGGGATTCAACCAATGAATTCAGGTCCTAGGGTAATGTGACTGCTCAAGTGGTGTCTACTTTCAAGACTGCACAAGTCTGAAGTTTAGAAAGTTTTAGATACTCAAGTTCTTCCCTGGAAATGAGAATCAATGGCCCTGATACTTACTTGAACAAATACTGAATATGCAGGTGCATTTTTATTCTTGAACTCTTACGTGGCTGCTTCATCGTGGCTTTGCTTTTCTTGTACTGTTTTATCTTAGGGACTTCTCACTGTAATGGCATGATTTCTTCTGTCTTGGATTATTTCCACATGTTCCATGCAGCAAACATCACATGCAGGTCTTCATTCTTGCACTGCAAAGTGATTTTGGAGGGAGTTGCGAAAGGGAGTAAGGCAGCTGGAGGAGCTGTGAACTTGGAAAGTACTGAAATAGCGAGGGAGAGAGAGGACTGGTAGTGCTAAGTCAGTGCATTACTGCTTCCTTTTTGTGTTTGTTTCCGTTGCATTTTGTTATGCTGAAAATGAACTCTGTTCCTTCTTAGGTTTCTCTGAATATTTTTATTCTCCTTTATAAGAATGCCTCGAACTTTCGATGAGCTAGCTATCTTTGTATAGGCAACATCAGTACTATATGCAACAAAACCCCAACAACCGAGCAGTAGTGCCAAGGTGTAGCGCTCTGCAAACTCCTGGAGTAATCATGAGTCCTCTTGCACTGCATCCATATTAAGGAGTGGAAGTCCTCATCTTTGCCCTGTTCTGAGATTGCAGAATAACTTTCTTTGCTTGCTTTGGAAAGTTGGTATGTGCGCTTATGAGCATATCAGCTGGAAACCTAACTATTAACAAAAGTAACTAACTAGTGCTTATGCACTCTTAAGCCCAAAAGAATCTCTTAAAATTTGTTCTGCAATGAACAGAGAACCTTTTTGCTTCTCTGAATGTGTCTTCCATTGTGCTGAAATGCTAATTGGAGTTTTGGAGGTGCATCAAATGTGAGAGTGGGGGTTTTTTGATTGTGTTCCCCCCACTTCCTCCCCCTGCCCTTGCAATTGCCTGGAAAGTATTCCCTTGAAAGACATCATAAAGCACAGTCAAAATTCAACATTCCAAATATAGTTATGAAAAACTGTGACCATCAGTTTTTCTAACTTACAGTTGTCGTATTTGACAAGAAATGTTTAACATCTAAGACTAATTTGTATCAAGAGTAAACAGGGACATTCCTAGAATATGGAACTAAATTGGATTCCAGATGTTCTTGAAGTTATTTGGGAACTCCTTTAATCTATATCCAGTCACCTTTTAGGAGTTAGAGGGGTGTTGTCACTAAACAAACAGTAACTGTATAGCAATACTGGCAGGTTACAGAAATCTTCCATGAATTTCAGAACAGGGTTGAACCTAAGACTTTCTCCTTGCCCCCAGCATAAACCTGACCTTGAATATAGATTGATGTGACTGCTCTCACTAAATAATTTATATTGACCAGTAGATAATTTGTATTGATGAGTATGGAAATCTTACACTGAGTTGAAATGGAAGCCTTCTGAATGTAGGAATAATTCTTTCAGTACAAAGATTAGTTAATTGATAAAACTTTTGAGTGTTCACTTTCTACTTGATATCATCAAAACTGTAAATGCAGCATGTCTCTCATTGCCTGAGAAACTTAACAAGTAGACAGACTGTTGCTGCTAAGCAGAATATGTACTAACAAGCATGGCACTTGTATCTTTCTAAAAAGGAAGACAAATTGTTGCAGCTTTTGCTGTGTTGTACTTGTATGTGTGCATGGCTAAGCAATTTAAAAAAGCAAAACCAAGCAGTTCCTATATAAGACTGTATAAAACTGGCTGTCTACCAAATAGATAGTATCCAGAAGTCTGCTCTCTAAGCTAATTTCTTCTCAGTCTATTACTTAAACTAACTTCTCGCTTTCTTTTTTCTTAATGCTGGCATTTAGTATACGCTCCATACAACATTCAATTAGCATGCCTATTATGAGGTAATGTATGCATAATCCAGCTGTTGGGTTTATTTATTTTCATGTGCGGAATCAAGTCAAATTGAACTTAAGTCAACTAACAGATTTAAAACAAAACCAAAAAACCCACCCAACTTTGTAATGGATTTCCTGTACTAACATATAGGATAAAATTTATTTTTGCTTAATGGTTATCGCACATCTGGAACGTGACCAAGTGTACTTTCCTGCTGTTTGGAGAACTATAACAACTTTTCCCTGCCTGTTAGAAATGTAATGCTATTAAATGAATCCAACTTTAAAAGGCAATAGCTTGGCATCTGTTTTAGAACAATGAAAGCATGCAAAAAATACTGTGGTTTCACAAAAAGTCTCTTGCTGACTTGGAGTGCTTGCCTTTTCTCTCCCCTTGCTTGGCACTGTGTCCCTCCATCTCCTGAGAGAGTCTGGTTTGAGAGAGAGATATGTATATATGTCACTGTGTACTTTCCCAAATGAAAGAGTGTGGCTAAGTGTGGGTGACCTACACAAATACCAAGCAAAGACGGATGGGAAGCTTAAGACCTCTTTTGAAAAACAAAACAACCACACAAAACAAACACAAAAAAAAAAAAAAACCCAAAACCAAAAAACCCTCCTGTGTTTCATCTTTATAATTTGTTTCTGAGTCTGCTACGAATCCTTAGGCTGGGTCGACTGAAGGCAAGCATTTTCCATCCTGCCTAAAGGCAGACGAGGTGTACAAGCTATTGCACAAATTTGCAAATGGCAGTGACAGCTAGTTGGAGCATTAAGTCACTCTTCTGACCCTAATAAATAATACACTGGCCCTCAGCATTGAAAATCCCAAGCTGTCCTGCTCTTCATATGTAGAATTTACCATTTGTAATCACAGCTGTCTCCAGCACTTAAAAGGCCAAGGGGAATCTCCCTTAGATGTAATATGTTAGCAGAAAATGCCACTGCAAACCATGTTTCATTAATTGAACACATAGCCTATTAAATTTAAACTAGTTTTCCTATAACAAGTGAGAAAACTCTGATGACAAGCTTTCTTCAGCAATAATGTACTGGGCTAACCAGAAGTGATGACTAAGCTTTTCTGAACAAATCCTTTAATCCAGCAACCTGTTTGAAATCACTGGGAATAATAAGCTAAATCTAAAATACTTGCTAGTTCTCCCTTCCGTGTTGTGATGAAAGATCCTATCACTGAGCCTGGCGATGCTTAGTTGCCAATGATACAAGTGAGTTGCAATTTGAGTGTGTCTGAATTTTAGTTTTGTAGTAGTTGGGGAGATCCAGATCTAAACTATTTTTAGGCTACCCTTAAAACAAGGAAAGAGCCCCAAACAAACCAACTCATGTTGACATTGCAAATGGCAACTGCCTGCTTGTTTTCTGATATTTATAGACTAACCAGATATGGTTTTAATTCTGTGGTTTTCTTTTTTTCTTTTTTTTTTTTTTTTTCTTAAAATTTCCTAGAAATTCTCCTACTTTCAAATCCTTTGAGGAAAAAGTTGAAAGCTTAAAGGTAAGCATTACCAAAACACCTTGGTGATTGTGGAGCCGTGGATGTGGAGAAAAGACTGAAGTGGACTCTTGGTAGACTGTTTTCTAATTATTGGTGAACTGTTGAATGCGCTTAGATTGACATCTTTTTAAGTACTGTGGAAATGGTTTGTCTGCCTAATGATTTGAGAATAAAAAGTGGACTTCCTGCACCTCTTACTGGAGGATGCCTTTCACTATAAGGATTAACAGCTAGCTAACTTGCACAAACAGCTAGTATAACATACCTAGTAGTATGTATCCAAAATGGTCTAGGCTTTTATTTCCATGCCTTCCTAAGGACTAGTATCCTACACAGGAGAATAGCTTGGGATGTTTCTCTTATTTCTGGCATAAAATACGGAAGGCCTTTGTACCTTAATTTAAAATTTACTCACAGAAGCTTCAAGTGCCAGAAATAAACGTTAATAGCTTCTCCAGGTAAAAAAAAAAACAAAAACAAAACCAAAACCAACAAACTTTAAAAATAACTAATACATGCAACTGGAACCAGATTTGACTGTTCTCGTGGGCACACTGGGTTGGATGAAGGAGCATGCAAGCAATAGCATATGGAGCTAGGCATTCTATTGCAAATGAATTGGCATTAACACTCCTGCCATCCCACAGGGTATATATGTAGAGGGAAGTGAAAAGGCAAACGCGTTACCGGGAGAAAGTAAAATAGTTGCTGTGCTCCACTAAAAATCTCAGGAGTTGCTGTTGAGACGGAAAACTGTTCAAAGTTCATTCTTGAGCAATACAGAAGCAAGTTTTAAGCTTGGAATGTTTCAAAGCCTAAATGGCTTGAAAGGCTGCTTACCTGTATATTTTTTTAACTGAGGGTGTGTCAACCTCCAGACTCCCTGGAATCAAGGCTGCTTCATGCTTTGTGTATCTCAAAGTCAAAGGGAGACTGCTATGTTAATCTGATGATGATGATGATTTTCATATGATACTAAAACTTGTTTTTCAAGTATTGTGGAGGTAGCCTAGTCCTGGAAAAGCTGCTCTGCTGAAAAGAGTTATTAAACTTACTCGTGTAGAGGTACTGGTTTTATACAGTTAAGCATGTTTGATATGCCAAGTAACTGTGATTTTTGTGTTGAGGCTCTCTCTTTGTTCTAGTCTAAAGTTGGAGGAAGCAAACCTGCTGGGGGAGACTTTGGAGACGTTCTCAACTCTGCTGCCAATGCCAGTGCCACAGAAACTATCGCAGAACAGACACAGGAGGAGACCCACTGAGATTCCTGCCTCTGTCCTGCTACCCACTGCCAGATGCTGCAAGCAAAAACTAAGCACACTTGTAACATTCTTTGCGCTCTTTCCACCGGATGTGCTTTTATTTAGCACGTAGCTATTTTACCAGATTAACTGATACTGAGCTTGTTCGTGGGTTCAAAATACTTTTGAAACTAAAATACATTGTTTGGGGGTTTGTGTGGGAAGGGGAATTTTTATGCCTTTCAAGCATTTGAAGGACTTATCTGTAATTTGAAGGCAACCTTTAAAATATAGCAATGAAAAAACACTTTTGAGAAGTTAATTATAATGTACATATACTGTGGATACATAATTTCTTTTGAAATCTGTAACTACTGCTCAACTTAATCATTATGAATCTACTGCTGCTGCCAAACTGAAGCTTCTTACTTCACTCCCTTGTGATTATTTCAGTTAAGTGTTGCCTGCATGGGACACCAGACTATGAGGATCACTCCCGGCTAAAGAAAGGACTTCTCCTTCAGCAGGCTTTAAACAAGTTATACATAGCAGGATTACACATGGGCGTGTTCCTCATACAACAGATGCGGATAGGGTAATATGTAACATCTAAAACTTACTGATTTGTCTGTAAAAAACTTTCTGATTTCCGCCTAGGAAACTTCTGACCATTGCTAATGAAAGCAAGATGCCTTGTAGCGCTGGTTTGGTTCAGTTACAATAATGTTTTCAGTCTTGGTTTTTTGTACATGACATTAATGTGATAAGATACTCTTCTGAACTTTTGATCAGTCGTGAATAAGTTCATCTTAATTCACACACGGTGGTGTCACATTTACCCTAACAAAGCATGGACTGTAAGAAAAAGCCTGAGCACAGAAGTGGTTCTTTTTTAGGCATCAAGAGAATTGCTCTCAAACGCTAACGTTGCTCCCTTGTAGGCTGACCATCGAAAGCATCTGCTACACCATCTTATACTTTTTACCTGTGAAAAGCCTGTACCGCTAGCACCCTTGTTTCTGTTTAAGACTCCAGAAATCCATTTTGAGAGGTGCAGAGTGTCATACCACAGCATAGCTCTCTTACAAGATCTGTTCTTCTACATGTTGCTTTATCTGTTGTACTCTTCAAATACCTTGTGTTTTGTAGGTTTCTGGCACATGGTGTGGGTAAGGTTAGAACTTTTGGCAAGTGTTCATCACTGTGCTTAGAACTGGAAACAAGTTTTGAAATGTTTGTGTGAAATCCATGAAACTCCAACTGCCACAGATGGCTGGAGGAAAAAAACTTGGCTCCTGACAACCTTGTTAGCATGTCAGATGTAGTATATATGCTTAATTACATGTGAGAAGCTTAATAAAAACCTGTATATGAGGAATGTATTGTCCTGTGAATGTGGAGGATTATATAAGTAAGAAAGAAGTGTTTATTTCTAATTGAAACAGTCCTTTAAGTTTGGTTTCACATTAGTGCTGATACATACTACTGTAGTAGGGGGAAGCTTGGCATTTGTACAGAAGACTAGGCTTAGGTTGACTTCTAGTGGCATACATAAAATTAAGCTGCCCTGATTACATTGGGGAGTTCAGAAAATGGGTTGAGATGCGCCCTCAGCCTGACACCTACCCCTTAACGCAGGAATGGAGAACTGAATGATGCACTGAGAGTGGAGCCCTTCCTCTATAGGGTCAATACCACAGGTCCTTCTGGAACATGATCATCGTTGTATGGGTTCTTTTTTTATTTATTTATCTAACGGAAGAACAGAAGGGTCTTCAGAAGAGTTGGGCTTTGTACGTTAGAAAGACAAATTCTTTTTAAGGCCAAGCGGCTGCATCGTTGGTTCTGTAACATTACACTCGGCTTTGCAGCCTCACATAAGCTTCTGCTGCACCTTCCCGTGCCCGCGCCCTCGCCGGGGGTGAGCCTTAGGCTGCCTGTTCCAATGCAAATTTTCCTTCCAGTGCTGCGCGCGTTAATGTGGCGGCCGCATCTGCTTCCCGTTCCCTGCGGCAGGCCCGCCGCCGGCCCCAGTCTCGGCCGGCCAGACCGGCTCCTCGGGCCGCTGGGCTCGCTCCTTCCCCTCACCCGCCCGCCCCTCCGCCGGGCGCACGGCCGTTACCGGCCGCCCCGCCTGTCCGGCCGGGGGCGGCTTCCCCTGCCCTGTTTTACCCCCCAAGCCGCCGCAGCAGCAGGCCGCCGGAGTGCGAGCGCCGCCGTCAGCCGGATCGGCTCCTCCAGCAAGAGCGCCCGGGCGGTGCCTGCCCTCCCACCCCGGGACGAGGCGCCGCCTGCCGTCCGCAGAGGGGAGCGGAGCGCAGCCTCCCTCAGCCAAGATGGCGGCCGGCCCGCCTCAGCCGAGCCCACTGGGCCTGCGCCCGCCGCGTGCCAGTGACCCGGGCGCGGCGCGGGGTCAGAGTTCACGCTCCGCCCTCCACGCGGACAGTCATGGCGGCGCCGAGCTGGAGCCTCGCCGCCGCCCGGGTGGGCGTTCGGCCGTGGCGGCTGCGGCTGCCGGCGGTGAGACAGTGCAGCGGTGTCCCGCCGGCGGGACCGCCGGATGCCGAGACCCTCCCGGAGCAGACGGAGGAGCGGTCGGGCGCCGGTACCGCGGCCACCGGCCCCCGGCAGGTGAGGGCGTGGCGGGGGGGCCGGGCCAGGGCAGTGCCCGGGGGCGGTTCTGGCCTGGCTGCCCCGGCAGGGCCTTCTGCGGGCCCGCTACCGCCTTCCTCTGCCTCTCGGCCGGAGCAGGCGGCGTGCTTCTCCACCGCCTTACCTGGTTGCCGTGCCGACTCCGTGCACAGCCCTCCTGTCTGCCTGCCTGGCTGCTCTGGCGCGTTTCTCTCTCTTCTCACTGCTTCGCCCTGCTTAGTACAGATCCTACAGAAATGAGGACAGTTCTTACTCTTTCTTTTTAACGTACTCCTACAAAAATTTAACACAGAAAGCATGCAAGTAGTTTTGGGTGTGTAGAATGCCAGGTACAGCTTTGTGGGCGAACCTGTATTCTGGCTTTTGCAGACAGGGAGGACGTGGAAAATCTTTATTAACACAACTTTAGCAGGTCAGATCAAAGAGCTGTTAGGACACTACTCTAGAGATTTCCAGTGGAAACAGGAAGTCTGGTATGAATGTGGAAATGCATGTGTGAAGGTGTCAAAGGAAACGGCAAGACAGAGGTTGAAAGAATGGTGTATGTTAATGTGGGAAACCAGAGCACAAGTCTTATGAGGAGCAAGCTGAGGGAACTGGGGTTGTTTAGCCTGCAGAAAAGAGGCTGAGGGGAGACCTCTACAACTGCCTGAAAGGAGGTTGTAGCGAGGTGGGTATTGGTCTCTTCTCCCAAGTAACAAGCGGCAGGACAAGAGGAAATGGCCTCAAGTTATGCTGGAGGGGGGTAGATTGGATAATAGGAAAAATTTCTTCACTGAAAGGGTTATCGAGCACTGGAACAGGCTGCTCAGGGAGGTGGTTGAGTTGCCATCCCTGGAGGTATTTAAAAGACGGGCAGATGTGGTGCTGAGGGACATGGTTTAGTGGTGGACTTGGCAGTGCTCGATTAACAGATGGACTTAATGATCCTGAAAGTCTTTTCCAACCTAAATGATTCTATTATTCTGTGACAATGTTCTAGGGAGTAAAATTCAGTAGTATCATGATGTTCTTGTCAAGGCCTGCACTCTGATAAGCCTGGAGCACGTACGATTCATCAAGAGCAGACCCTGCTTCTGAACAACAGGAGGGCAACAGGCTTGTATCATGTCTTATGTGCCATTTGTTTTCCCATTACTCCTCCATGAAAACAAACATGGAGATATAGACAGTGGGCAGCAGTCTGCTATGTTTGAGGCTGCAGTAAGTGAGATTCTGGAGCAAAGGACCAGTCTGTAAACAACTGTTGATTCCTGAAGGGTGTAAAAGATTTGTCCAAAATCTGGTTCATCATTGCCAAACAGGAAGAACGTGAGAGATGTGGTGAGACCTTGATAGCTGGCATCATTGGTGTTGCACCCAAGTGTTCCTGCCCAGACCACTTCCGTATATGCTTCTTGTGAGTCTGTGGGTATGAGAATGTGAGTGGATGAAATTTGTAAAAGAATGAGCGTGAGTGGGTAAAATGAATGTAGAGATTTTGTGAATAACCACTTTCTCTGGCCGTGCTGATTTTGCCCCAGTGTCTGTTGTGACAGTGGCTGTTAACAGACGTCTAGGGAAACAGAAAAAAAGCAGTGTGTGTACACTAACATATCCCAGAGTATCTCTTCCAGGCTGAAAAACCCTGACCTCTGATTTTTCCTCAGGTGGAAGTGATTCCGTGCTGTTCTTCATCTTGTCACTCTTATTTTTCTAACTTTTCCAGTTCTGTTGGACCATGTCAGGGGCTGGAATTACTTAGAGTGTGCCTGGTAGGATATGGAGATCAATGCTGTGAATTGGTATTACAGGACTGGTTTAGTACTGGGAGTGTAGAACTAGAAATGCCTCTGTCACTGAATCCAGGACCTGATATCCCAAATTACAGTGTAATCTGTTACACACTGTTTTTTGTTGAATGTCCACACTGACAAGGCCGCTGTGCTAGGATTGAAGGTCTGTCTAACCTGGGGTGCTGGCTCAGGTGGTGTCCAAGGGGGATGTCCACAGAAGAGTTTGGGAAGAGATCTGGGTGGTCGAGCTGTAGAAGACACTGAATGCTACTTCAGGATTTTGGGGGGGTTGATTTTTTTTTTTTTTTTTCTTTCTGTTGAAGGAAGAAGCTAGCAACATACTCTTTTCTGTTTCTATATATAAATAAGTTGTCATCAAGCCTTTAAAGGTTCTGAACTAACTCTAATGTTACATAGTATTCGCAACATTGTGTCCAAATGGAGTTACATATGCAAGTATAAATAATGCAATACAGAAATCAAACTAGGAATGTAAAATGAAGAGCTGGACTACAGCTCAGGAGTTCTCTATGCTCTGCTGAATTACTTTCTCACTTGAACAAGAGGAACACCAGTAACTTGGTTTGCAGTGACACAGTGATGTTAAAAGCAGAACAATGAGATGAAGTAAGATTCTCATGAGTTTACTTTCATGCTGTTCTTAGCCCAGTTAGCAAAGCGCTCAGTGAGCCCAAGTGTGATTGATGATTATTCACTGTTTGCTCTTAAAGAAGCGTGCAGAAGAGAGAGTGGGTTTTGATGAGAATGAGTTAGGAGTGGAAGATGGGATACTGAAACAAGAGGAAGATGAAAGGGGTCTGACTTGCAGTGTAATCTGTTGGTTCTCTGTAGTTTTCTTGAAATCACCTTTTCACCGATTTTAACTGATTTTTTTATTGCTAGGAAGTATGCTATTTGGTAAATAAACTTTCCACAACTGGAAGCAACCCTGAGCTGTGTAATACTCATGGGAGGCTGTACTGGATGCATCTGGAAAAACTTAAAGCATTAGAAGACCTTTAGAGAAAATCCGGCTAAGGGGAACAACATGCTCTACTCAGGAGAGGGTGTGTTGGCTGTAGCTGCAGTTCTTTTTCTGGGGTGCGACACGTCTTCAGGATCTGCTCATTCAAGTAGGAGGAATGTGGTCTTGCTCATCTGTTACCTGAGCCACAGCCAGAGGAAAGCTTGTGCTCCTTATCTCTGCTGGCAAATAGACAGGTACACAGCGCTGTCTGGCTTCTGGTGTACTTTATGGCCTGTGAGAGTAGAGAGATGTTATTTGGGTCCTTAGTGTTTCTGTTTCTTTAGGAAAAAAGAAGAACAACGGAGGTTTGATGATGTTTCTGCGCTGGCTTCCTATGTCAGCTGGTCTTCCCTCATTTTTGAAACTGCATGAATGCCGTGGTGTTTGGTAGGCCATGGCTTATTTTGTACAAATGGCAGGAAATTTGATAAACGGGCATGTTGACATGCATTTGTCTGAGATAATTCAAAAAGCATGATGATATTTTTCCTAGGTAGCTTTTTAAGTTTTTTGGGCACTGCAGCAGCTGCATACTGCTGACCTTGCTTTGTCGTTGCCTGGTGTTATTCTCTGCTATGTTGGTAATTTTTTAGGGGCTTGTGTTTTATTTTTCACCTTCAGTTCACAGTTCTCTTGTTACTGTTTTGCAAATAATCAAACTTATAGAGCAGACACTTAAATGTTGATTAAAATTGTTAAAAATGTAGCAACATGATAAGCAAAATGTTCTGATAAACCCAACGTGATATTTAACCTTGTCTTGCTGCTTTTTCCTTCTGCATTTTTATAATGTTTCAGTTTTGCATGCTTAAACTCAACAAAAAAAAAAGACAAGTTCTAAGTTCTTTTCTTCTCTGTGGAATTACAAAAAGAAATCTTTTAGAAGGACAGGAAATGCTTTAGCTGTTACCTTTACTTGCAGGTTGAAGCTGCCTGCCTAGCAAAATAGGAAACCTTGCCTTTTAGGTAGGATGTGATGATTTTTGTTGATATGGGTAGAGCAGTGGTTGTTGAGCTGTGTTCTTAGCTGGGTTACCAACTAGGAACAAGAAGAAAATGTAAGAATGAAGTAACTAATTAAGAATAAATTTCATATTTTTTGTGCACTGTGAACTAAATAGTCTAAAAATCTTTTTAAAAAAAAGAGTGGTGAAGTTTGTCAAATATATTTTTAGGTAGAAATGGGTTATTACTATGACAGCTTTGCCACTGGTCTGGAGTACGTAGCACACTGTTAAAGCTTATGTTAATGCTTTTTAAATGTATAGTAACACGGTACAAACAAACCATCAGGTGTGTGTCAGAGATCAGTGATGTGAGCAGAAATGTAGTCTTTGTTCAGAAGCAGAGATTTCCAGCTGTGGGTCCCACTGAGGCAGCCAGGCAGGGATGCTGCGCTCTGGTTTAGGTGAACCTCTGCGCCCAGTACAGCAGAGGGCATTGCGTGTTTCTAGATGTTGCAGGAAGAGAAGCACGTTTGAGGAATTTCTGATTTAGTTCCTTGAATAACGTGTTTTAAGGGAAAGGATTTATTAAGAAGAAACGTAACTGACTTTCCCTAAAGTTCAGATGGAAGGGATTGGGTTGGTATCAGTATATCATAATAACTAATTTCTGAAATAGAAAGATTAGAAATTATTCTTCCAGAAATGTATATATTTTAAATTTGCTTAGTCAGCCAGAGGTTCTTTCCTGAAAGGATTCAGAAATTTGAGGAGGGTGTCTGTGCATTTAAATTTATTGTCGCTATTTTAATAAATAAAGTATCAATAGTCATAAAGAGAAGAAAATAAAAGCTATTTTAGTAGGTGATATAAAGCTTTGCCTTATCTATTTGTGTTTTAGGTGGGAGATTAAAAACTAAAACACAAAAGTGATAATTTTAAAGGAATGTGTTACACTTCTGTTCTGAAAGCTACATGGATATTCTTTATAAAGGATGTATGGCTGTCTTGCTTATGCAGTATCTTGACAACCTCAGTTTCAAGTAATGTGTAACACCGGATGTTTTGAAATCAAGCATTAAAAAAATCAGAATTATTTTTAATGTAACTACTGATGAGAAAGATTTCTCTCAATCGATCTTCCCACCTAACTTAACAGAAGACAATTTAACTGAAGTTACAGTTATTTGAGAACAAAAATATTTATTTATATTTAGTGCAATTTTCACTTGTAATATTTCTTCGGACACCTATAATCTTTGTGTGGATGGAGTGCTTTTGCAGTGTTAATAAATAACGTGCAAACAAACCAAAATAGTTTTTAAAAGTAACAGCATTTTAAAAACCTATACGCCAAGCACAGAGGTTACTCTTTTAGGTAGATTACCTTCTGGCCAGCATTCAAGTACTGGAAACTGCTGACTAACTGAGAGTGGGACTTGCCAGCTGTGGGATTTGCAGGAGGTGGAATGAGTTTTCTTTACCTGGGAGTTTCTCTTGGCTTACTTTGTCAGCTTCTACGGCTGCATTTGAGAAACTTGGGTTATGTGTGCTCCTGCTGCACTGTGAACACATCCTGGTGCTTTCAGGTTGGTGCTAGACCAGGACTGTATCGCATGGTTCTCAGCATCCTCTCAGCTGGATCTGCTCCAGGTGCTGGTTTGCATTTTGGTGGGAATGAGCTCGGTTGTCCTTGAGACCTCTCCAAAGGAGCAGTTTTAGCCTGCAAACGCTCTGGCTGAGGCTCTTCTGACTTGGACTTGACCCAGCTGTGGGCCCAGCCGGGTCTGTCGAATGACCTGCTCTGCTTATGGCAGAAGTGCTTGCATGATGGAGTTTTGTAAAATTCACGTGGTGATGGAGCAGCACTCTCGGAAATGAAGTAGACAGGAGTTTGAATGTTGTTGGTGAACAGCAGACAAATGATGTGTGCTGCCCTTTTGAAAGACATAATTATAGTTCAGTAAAATTCTGCGCAGCTGCAAAAGGCAGCAGTGCCTCAGGAACGCAAATTTATGTGGGAAGGCCCTGAGCACCTTGCTCACCTCCATCCTCAGTGTGAGGAAGACTGCAGCGCTCGAAGAGCAGCGGCTGCAGTTATCTTCCAGAACTTGCTCCTTCAGATAGCTCCGGGTCAGCAAGTGATTGCTTTGCCATGTCTGAAGGTCCGCAAGTGGTAGACATATATGATATGCCTTGGATGACTGGCTGTCAGATTGGAATCCCAAAATTCAAACTGTCTTGGGACTAACAGTATCATGGAAAAAAATGAGTGAATGCCAGCTGCCTGCTCTTGATCAGCTGCATGTGAGATATCTGAAAGAAGGTGCATGGAACCATAATGTAGAGGTTAAATAGGAATTGAAATCCTTCCTAGTGGTTATTATCAACAGGATATTTACATCCACTATTGCTGTGGGAGATCCCAGTTACTGTCCTGAATATGACTATTGAAACAGCATCCTGTCTTCCAGGAGCCTGGGCAAAAGAGCCTGGGCGGGCAGGGCAGTGATAAATGGAGAAACGGTCAGGCTGCAGATAAGACAGTGCTGTTGTGTGGGATTACCAGTGTCCCATTTCAGCAAGCAATCCTGTACAGCAACCTAAAATGCAAGGACTCAGGCATAGAATCGCTCAGAGAAATGGTGCAGAGTTCTGTCTAAGCAATCTAGCTGCACAGGCAGATGTTGGGCTCAAAACACCATGGGCTGGTCTTAGGACTGTGCGTGCTCATCTGGTATGATTTTCTTTTTGATGTAATCCGTGCAGTAGGTTCACCCACTTCTCATTTAGAGACTAGGTGATTTCTGTTCAGAATTGCACTGGAGAGTTAGACATTTTGGGTGTTCTGCGAGCTGCAAGTTTTGGTAAGCTCATGCTGGCAGGTGACCTGGTGTTTGTGTGCTCCTCGGGGTGGCTGGCAGCATGCTGTGTGGGTGGGAATCTTGCCATTGAGGTGGCTGATCCCTGCTCATTTAGGAACTGGTGCAGGAACAGGGGCAGGGTATGTATGAATTGGGGGTAGCTGGGAGGAACGTGAAAAGCAGTGGGCATACAGGTTCAGGGTACTGTAAGAATCACCTCTTGGTCCTGGTTTTTTTTCCCATCTCTTTCCTTATATTACCTAAAGTAGTAAAAAAGTGATCTGAACTTGTTTCCTTTCCTGTTACTGATGATGAAATTGCCATAATACGTGGCTTTCCTTTTGTTCCTTAAAGCAGAACAT
Source organism: Vanellus vanellus (assembly GCF_965231255.1). NCBI lineage: Eukaryota > Metazoa > Chordata > Aves > Charadriiformes > Charadriidae > Vanellus > Vanellus vanellus. Next base: position 138,245,907 of record NC_138906.1, on the reverse strand, counting down.
CAATGAACTTTCTGTACTGTTGACTTCTACTCTTTTTTTTATCTGTTCTTTCTTTCTGCCTCTCTGAAAACTTCATGTTTTGTTAATCTTGTATTGATACCATTGAAATGTTCTATTTTTTTGCTATAAAATAATCCTTGAAAGAAAGATATATATAAACACTTAATATTTTAAATGATATATAGAAGTTACTTAAATTCAAGACAAATAAGCAGCTTTATTGTAACCAAATTATGTACTATTTTGTGTTATGAAACGAATTCTTAGCTCAGCGTTGTTTAGTAAATGATCCTTCTGGCTAGTCAACAGTGTATTTTCAAAGCTGCATTTGAAATTCTTTATAGAAGTCTTGTTTTGCAGTTTCTGCACTGTGTATCCAATCAAAATATGAAGATAACTGGAAAGCCTTCCTTTTACTACAAACAGAAAGAAGTTGGTATTGAGTCAATCAGTGCAGCAGATTGTACATTTATGAGATTTGTAGGGTAAGCCCTGGTGGTTTGGGTAGCATTATAGTGTGTTAGCAATATGACTTCACTGCTTTCTGGTATTTTAAATGGGCAATTGATTGATGAAGAAGTTTGACAAAAGGGTCTGGAAGCAGCTGTAGATAGGTGCTTAATTTTCTTGATACGGCTGTGACGTTCTTTCCCTCCCCAGATGTACTCTATTGTTTTATTCTATTCCTTCTAAGCACAGTTGCGTAAAGTCACAGGAAAAAGAAGTATAGTTTTAAGTTTGTCATGTGTGTTGTTTTATATAATAACAAAAAATTCAGACTCAAACAAAATAGACTATACCTTTGACTCTTCTGATAAGGGGCAGGTATAGGCATAATTGACTAAAAAAATCACCTGCCTTTGGATTTACTATTATCATAGTGCAGTATTTATTGTAGGACATTGGAGGTTCGTCTGTTAATTGAAAAAAATTTACATTTGTTTTATGAGCAGTATTGCTACATTTGATTTAGCAGAATTTTAATAAAACATTGGTAACTTACCTCATTTTACAAAGTATTCTAAATAATTATGCTCTTTCATGAGTTTGAAGAACAGTTCATGTACTGCACCTCAGTGATAAGTCCAAGAAATATCCAACTTCAAACAGATAAAAGCCACAGATAGCCTTAATAACAATGTAAAGAGATTTCTAGACAACAAAGAAGTTCCGATATTAAAAGTGCAATTTGGGAAAACCTGTTGAATATTATGCATAGTGTACAAATGCTGTTCCTGTGATCATTTTTTTTTTTTTGAGATCTGCATGATCCTACTTGAAAAATGTAATTGTGAGAGACAAAGGTTGTTTTCACCAGGATATTTTAATGGTTAAGTGCTACATGTATTTGGTTAATTATTATTTGCATCTCTTTTAAAAATGTGCTTAGTTAACAATATTACGTTGCTCATTATTATGAGGACAATATATATACAAGTATATTGCATGTTCTCTGCACAGCTGAGGTACTTTTAATTATGAAGCTATTCTGTATGCAAAATAAAATTAGGTTTGGAATCATCACATGAGTGAGCAGTGCAATGACTACCAAAATATGGAGCTTGATGGAAAGACGTTGATGAACATAAACTGATATCAAATAGTGTATGATGAATCTTTTGTTGTTTTTAAAATACAAGTGTAATCCTTTCCTAATCTCCAATCAAAATATAATTTTAAACACTTTTTTAAAAACTGTAACTTCAGTATGTGAAGTTGGCTTAAAAATTGCATGTGTAGCCAAGCAAAATCTTCCAGTGCTCTTTGCCAAGTCTGACAACTGTTACCCTTATAACTTCCTATAACAATGTTTGTTTCCCTTTGGACAATGCTATGAAATATGAATAGTCCTATTCTTAGTAAAAGTGAAGTTTAGTCCTTTTCGTGTTTTTTCTTTTTGGGATGAGAAAGGTTGGTTGTAACTTGGACAAAATGAAGGTATTTTTCAGCAAGAATCAGTTGTTTCTGCATTACATGCATTTCAAAATAGCTTTGTAGATATTTTTGTGTAGTAGCCTCTTTCTTAATTAGTCACAGTTCTTCCTAGGTGGAAGTCAATGAAACAATACAGCTCTTGCAGATCTTCTTTACCAGTTATCTGCTGGAATATTTTATTGCTTGCATAGGATGTTGGAAAAATGGTATCTGTATTGTCAAAAGTACAACATGTACTTATATGACTGAAGATTAAACGATTGATTATTTAGGCTGGAAAGTATCACTGTGGCCATCTAGCCTGACTTTGGCTGACATAAGGCACTTAATTTCAGCCAGAGACTCTTGCGCTTACCCCAGCAAGCTTGTCTTTCAGATAAATTTGTGAACTTAAAAATAAATAAATACCCTCTACTTTGCTCTCGTGAGACCCCACCTCTCCTATGAAGACAAGCTGAGACAGTTGGGGTTGTTCAGCCTGGAGAAGAGAAGGCTCCAGGGGCACCTTACTGTGGTGATTCAGTACTCAGAGGGCTTGTAAGAAAGGTGGGGAGAGAATTTTTACCAGGGCCTGTAGTTGTGGGACAAGGGACAATGGTTTTAAACTGAAAGAGGGTAGGTTTAGGTTGGACAAAAGGAAGCATGATGAGGGTGGTGGGACACTGGCACAGGTTGCCCGGAGAAGCTGTGGATGCTGCATCATTGGAAGTGTTCAAGGTCAGGTTGGACAGGGCTTTGAGCAGCTTGGTCTAGTGGAAGGAGTGCCTGCCTATGGCAGGGGGGTGGACTATGTGATCTTTGAAGGTCCCTTCCAACCCAAACCATTCTATGAAAAAAGTGTCAACTGTAATACCTGCATGTAAGAAAGCAGCATCAAAGTTTCTATTCCAGTATTACTTTTGGTGTTTTCTGCCTTATGAGGGCAGCTTGGATATCCACTTCATGTAACTGTCTAAATTGGATTTCCTAGAGGCTTTTTTCGGTATTATTGTAGTTTACTTAGGACTAAATTGAAAAATAAAGTAAGATATTCTTCATTTTCCAGGGTTTATAGCTCAGCTAGCTTCAAATGGATTGGCAAGAGCAGCTTTAAGTTCTGCAGTTTACAACTAAGGTTTAAAATATTGTCAGATTATTTTGTCCAAGCTGCACAGAAGGCTTACGGAGTAGATCGCGCTCTCTCAGATGTTCCACAGGGGAGAGGGTGCTCTTCTCCAGGGACTTCAGTTCAGGCGTGCTCCCAAGTCACTCTGGGACACTGAGATTTATAGCGCACTCTATGCAGCAAAGTCACTGCCAGATTTTACCTTCAGGTTAGTAAGTATGGAGATAGTTTCTGTACCTATGCTCCTTAAAGTCTAATCCTACAGTATTTAAAAATATAAGGAGTCAGGGTTTTAATGAAGAGGTCTTTACAAAATACTCTTAGACTTGCACAGTAAATTAGTTGTCAAAAATCCTAATATCTACAATGAAATTTAAATGATGCTTTGCCAAAAGACTTAGTCACTGCTTCTCACCAAGGGACGCTTAAATGCCTAATTTCAGCTTTTTACTTCCAGCCTTTTTGGCTGAACAGTCTTGTTTGTTTTGCTTTCTAAAATAAAACCACATTTCTTCACTGTGCTGAGGAGAATGTATGGATGGTCCTCTTTTGGTTGAAAGAGCAGAAGTTTGCTTTGCTTTCTGGCAATTCTTTGGGGGTGCTTGCAGTTTTAAGGCTGTGACGGGAAATAACTGTACAATTAAAACCCTAAGTATGCAAGGTTTTTGAAAGTTAATAAAGATTTAATCAAGGTGAGAATGAAAATATAGCAATCAATTTCCCTCATCCTCTTCTAGGCAAAAAGAGCTGTTTTCATTTGTTTTTTCCAATCATAAAATATGAGGTTTTTTCCCTCCAAATTTTAAAGTTTTGGGAGGAAAAGCTTTCAGTGTTCACTGTGCTCTTCTTGAATACCAGTTTGTAATACCATATTGTATTGAAAAGTGGTTCTGTTTTCTTCTGCCCTCTCCTGCTTTCTTCAAGACTTACCTTTGAAAAGGTGGGTACAGGCACTATTTATGTTTATTCCAAAACTATATAATTTGGAGTTTGCTGCCATTGAGGGTGCAATTCAAATCATTACTCAGGTGTGGGCAGAAATTAATGAATATGGTATCTGCTGGAATTTTTAGTTATACTGATATTTCTTCTACTGGACTGTAGATATTCATAGAATTATAGAATGGTTTAGGTTGGAAAGGACCTTGAAGATCATTGAGTTCCAAGCCCCTGCCATAGGCAGGGACACCTCTCACTAGATCAGGTTGCTCAGGGCCACACATCCAGCCTGGCCTTGAACACCTCCAGGGATGGGGCCTCAACAACCTCTCTGGGCAACCTGTTCCAGTGCCTTACCACCCTCAAAGTGAAAAATTTCTTCCTAATGTTCAATCTGAACCTGCCCTCTTTCAGTTTAATGCTATTCCCTCTCGTCCTGTCGCTACATGCCCGAGTAAAAAGTCCTTCCCCAGCTCTCCTGTAGGACCCCTTTAGGTACTGGAAGGCTGCAATAAGATCTCCCCGGAGCCTTCTCTTCTCCAGACTGAACAGCCCCAACTCTTTCTTTCTTTAAATAATTAATTATAGTATATATTAGAATCCTTATAACTAAAATATTTCCCTTAAAGAATTCAGGTCATCATAGCGTAAGCTGGAGTGCAAGTGCTGTGTTTACAGAAATTTGGCCTTGTAACAATCTTTGCAAAGGAGATATGAAGCTTTTTATAGATGTCTTTTTGGTTACTAGCAGGGAAGCTTCCAGTTTTCTCCTTGACTGCTTTCAGAGCTCTGCTTTGTGACTTTGTAATCGTTAATCTTAGATTTTTTCCTAAATCACTGCTTTTATTTCTGGTTTGAATCACAGATTGTCCTTTTAAGCTTTCTCTTTGGACTGTTTTCCTTCAGTAGCTTTATTAAATAACACAAATTTTCCTTTTTTTTCAGCTTTATACAGTAGTTAATCTTCAAAACCCTTTGTTAGCAACAAGTTTATATTAGTTCTTCACTTTTATCTGTTTGTATGGAATTAAGTGGAAAAGTCTCTTGTTTAAAGGAAATTGAAGAGATCTTCCTTGTCTTTGTGGCTGCCTAAGTTGGATTGTAAGTTGAAACTGTTGGGAATTAGTATGAACTTCAGTTGTTCCATATTTTTTTTTTTTATAGGACAAAACATCAGGCCGCTAATTAGGGAGGGAAAAGAGCTGCATTATGGCCGGGGAAAAAATGTAACACAGACAGTGGACTTTAAAAGAACAAACTCTATGAGTTCATGCTGTCTTTGATTATAACTGTGTGCTGTAAGTAGGATGATGTTGTGCTGTTACTTAGAAGCCTTAGTAGGTGAATTTTGTGGCAGTTGTATTTTGTTACTTGTATACTAGCTAAAACTTGTGTACTAGTTTACATTATGCAGAGCTGTATAAGAATAATCTATTTTCTACTATGTGCATAGTTTCATGTCTGCTTTATCCATAAACTTTTGGGTTTTTTAAGTAAGAGCATTTTAGTATTCGCCTTGGTACCTACTGCAGAATTAAACATCAGGCTTCAAGAAAGGCTAAAATAGCCTTGTATATCTTTTAGTCACTGGTGCATCAAGCTGGTGTCTATGGTGTGTTTTCTTCATGTGTGAATAATGTCTATTAGCTAGCAGTTTGCAAATTGTCCTCTTCAGTATTAATTGAGATGAATGCTGTTTGCAGATAAGAGGATAACAAGTAATTGGATATTTTTTGCAAATGTCTGTTTTTCAAATGATAGAGTGGAGATGGAGAAGGTAAGGTATGTGTCATACTGAAGAGGTGGTTCCTGTCTTCGCATTACTGTTCACATGAAAGTCCAGGTGATGGTCCAGAGTCATATTTCATCTTAGACGTCTGATTTTTCCCAGTGCTACAGAATATAAGCAAGTCATATACTGCATATGACAATTACAAGTGCGTAGCAGATTTTGTTTCTATTTATTGTTTACTTATCTGTTGATAATAAATAAGTAGATGAACCCTTGGCCTGCAGAGCTGTAGCTTATGTTGTCTGTTAAAATAATGGTAGACACAAGCCTCCTGCGGAGTAAGGTGCAAAATACTGTAGTTAGTGCTATATATTGAGGCAGTTACTGGTGTTTTCTGCAGCTTGGAACATATGTAAACTGTGGAACAATATCTCAAAAATTTGAAGAAAGAAAAAGAGCAACTCTGTGTCAGCCTGTCCTTTGGGTAGAGATGCAAGTGGTAGACCCGAGGCGGGAAGCACAGGGCGTTTTGCCCAGTAAAGAGCTAGTGTAGAAGAGTGTCCTGGTTTGAGGAGACAAAAAGTCTGTGACTGCAGGAGGTTTGGAGGGCTCTGCAGGTTTAGTGTGAATGCTGTCTTGGTAGACAATAGCTGTAGAGTGGAATGACTCTGAAGATGCAAGACTGGGTTGGTTTTTAAGAAATCTAGATTAGACATTTACTAGAAGTTGACAGTATTTTAGAGTAAATAGGTAATACATGTTAGTGTCAGCTCTTAACTTTTAAAATATTTTTGTCCTAAACTTTTCTTTCCTACTAATACAGGAAGCAGAGCCTTTGCTTTGAGAAAGCTCTAAAATCACTGATTACTGCTAGGCAGAAAGTTGTGAAGATGTTCAAAATTGGAGGTATGGAAGGTTACTTTAACTTACTTGGTTGAGGGGAGACTGGCTGATGTGCATCTCTGAGATGAGTTAAAGGGATGAGTCCTAAAATTTGATTGATTATATTCTGAGACCAGAATAAGATATATTGAACTTCTCAATAAAGAGTTGTCAGCATTAAACCAAATAGTTTAATGTATAAAAGGAAGGCGGCACCCAGAGAAATTACTTTGAGCTGTAATTGTTTATATGCTTGTATGTTGAAATTTCAGTCACTGCAGTCATAGATTAGTCCTCTCTGTGCTCATTCTGAGTCTTCACCCTTGTTTCTTGGAAGAAATTCAGTGTGCAGGGAAACTGTGGTGGTGAAAACAAAGCTCAGTGTTTGTTGTTTGATAAATTTAGGAGAACTCTGGAGTTGGCAATGCTTGTTATGCTGCTTCTGGATGGAAGGCCATTAACTGTTGGATGTCAGGTTTTGTGGTATATTGTCTGAGTTGGTTCTCTTGTCTTTAAAGTGATATTTTTCTGCTTAACGGAGTTTTGACTTAAATAGAGCTTGTTGCATTCATTTGAGTAAAAATTAGTAAAAGTACAGTAGAGAGGAATTTGGTAAACAAACTGCATGAATTACTATGACCTGATACCCTAGTAATGCCTACAACCATTTTTAAAAGTTTCCTGGGATTTAGGTTTATATCTAAGCAACAGTGCACACTTAGTAGTTACAAGGTATGGAAAATTAAGGTCTGGTAGACTAGTGGGTAATAAATTTTTTTAGGTTGCTGGTTGAAATAAGTGCCTTATCAATATATACTTGGTCAGAGAATAGCTTAATGCATTGGGTTTTGTTTTAATATTCTTTATAGCAGGCTCCCAGTCTTCTCCCTTTTCTAAATAAAATAATACGTGTTGAAAGTGATTTCAGGAGGTCATCTGTTCAGACCCCTTGCTCCAAGCAGGACAAACTTGGTTTGGGTGGCTCAGTCCCTTTTCTAATCAAGTTTTGAGTATCTCTAAACCATTGGGCCTTTAGCTATTGTGGCATCATACTAACTTGTTATTGCAAATCAGTTTTCTTATTTTTTTGTTTTGTGTAACTAACTTTGGACAGAAAAATCTTTCTAGCTATGGATAACAGTGCTGAGGGAAACAAATTTGACAGTTACGGAAGGTTGCATTCTTTGCATGCTGCTTGATGTTAACATGTCATTCACCCCGTAATTGTAGCAGTCAGATTACCGATCTCCCATCTCGCTTCTCCATGTTTCATCGATATCTCTCACATTCCAACGTGCACACTACTTGCCTTTGCAAGCAAAAATAAAGCACGTAGCTAGGGCTTTAAAGACATGTTGCTCAGTGGGTGGGATAGGACCACCCTGCTTGTATAGTCCTAGGCTTTGCTCCAGAAATAGTATGTTACATTCCTCCATTGGAGTTACTTCGTTCGTTTGGATCTTGCTGGCGTTTAAATCTATGATTTTTTCCACTTCCTCGTTAATATCTATCATCTTGCAAAGTATTCAGTTATTGAAAGAGCTACTGTTTCTTATTGAACTATGTGCACAGAAAGTAAAAGGCATCCAAGTATTCATGAAAAACTTTAAAACATAGAAGTTAGAAGGAAAATCAAACAGGCATTTAAGGAGCAGGGGGAAAAGAGTCTTTATACTTCAGGTCCTTGAAAGGAATATGCCCTTTGTGCTTCTGAATTTTGTAATATTCTTCAGTTTTTTCTACTTGACATGTTATCGATGCATTATCTGTCACAGCTGTATGGCCAACACTCCTCGAGAATCAGAAAAGTAGACTGCTTGATACAGTATGTTGCCCTTTTATCTTACTGTCTTGCTTTTTTTTTTTGTAGTGCCACTGTGGGGAATCCCGTTAAGGAGATTCAGAAATCATGGAAGAAAGTACTCAAAATGTCATTAAATCTCTTTAAACGCTTGAGATAAGTTTCTGTTTAATGAGATCTCCTTTAGGTTATGCAGAAAACTGGAGAAAATACTGTATTTTAGCTCACACTGTTTCTTGACCATCCACAAAAGAATCCTTGATGTCAGTAACTAATGGAGTCTCTTGAGGATTCTTGTATACGTAAATTAGATATTCGTGCTCTTGAAGTTCCTCTCCAGAAAGCAGAATGGAGAACGCTACAGACTTGTAGACCTGTGATAGAATTCAAACAGGTTCACGGTTGCTTCTTGGAAAACTATACACAATGAAGAATAGCCAAGGATTTCTTTGTACATTAGCATCTGTATCTTAGTGAGTTTAATCTCTGTTCTAGTAAGGAATGAGCACATCTCTTGGTGTGTAAAGATAGCATTTGTGTGTTGTGTACAGAACTTATTTCACAGGCAAGTTTGCCTATGGGAGAATTTTCTATCTCTGTTTTTTTTTTTTTTCTGCCAGGGAGATAAGGGAGAGGGATGTTATTAACTAGAATGGACCATTTTCATGGGTTTAAGGGATTGAGAGCAGCCCTGCCGAGAAGGACTTGTTGGTACTGGTGGATGAAAACCTCAACATGAGCCGACAGTATGTACTCACAGCCCAGAAAGCCAACCATATCCTGGGCTGCATCAAAAGAAGCAAGGCCAGCAGGTTGAAGGAGGTGATTCTGCCCTCTGCTCTGCTTTCACGAGACCCCACCTGGAGTACTGCATCCAGCTCTGGGGCCCTCAGCACAAGAAAGAAATTAACCTGTTGGAGTGCATTCAGAGGAGGGCCACAAAAATGATCAGAATGCTGGAGCACCTCTCCTTTGAGGACAGCCTGAGAAAGTTGGGGTTGTTCAGCCTGGAGAAAGAAGGCTCCCGGGAGATCTGATTGTGGCCTTGCAGTACTTAAAGGGAGCTTGTAAGAAAGATGTGGACAGACTTTTTAGTAGGGCCTGTTGTGATAAGACAAAGGGTGATGGTTTTAAACTAAAAGAGTGTAGATTCAGACTAGATATAAGGAAGAAATTTTTTACTCTGAAGGTGGTGAAACACTGGCCCAGGTTGCCCAGGGAGGTGGTAGGTGCCTCATCCCTGGAAACATTCAAGGTCAGGTTGGATGGGGTTCTGTGCAACCTGGTCTAGCAGAAGGTGTTCGTGCTCATTGCAGGGGAGGTTGGACGAGATGATCTTTAAAGGTCCCATCCAACCCAAACTATTCCATGATTTTTAGGTGATAAAAACGGGAAATCCATAGGATGTTAGTGTACCCATCTTCATGATGTGGAGATAATTTTTCAAAAGCAAAAAGGTTTTGTTTTAGTGTAGTCTACTGTGTGTGCCATTGTACGAAGGCAACATGCATGAGGTAAATGCCATTTAACCAATGGAATTGCGAAGAGACCAAGGAATTTACTGTGACTTTTATTATTGTTTAAAAAAAGCTCAGTGTGTTCAATGGCCATTATTAATGGCATCTTTCTAGATAACTTCAGAAAAACACCTTCAAACCAAACTCAGAAGTTCTCTTGATCGTCTCGACTAGCTCAATCTTTTTACAGATGATCTACATATAACAAAAGGCAGTTCATTTTTTGGAAATGGATCATCTAGTGTAGTGTCTGATTCCACTAGCATTCATTAAATTAATCTAAACCATAGGCGGACCTTCTCACATCCTGTTGAAATATGAAAAAAAAAGCTGCTCTTTACCTGAGACCTGAACTTAGCTGTGGAGTATCTTTGTGTTAGCCTACAATTGATAACATCTGCCTTTGTCTGTGATTTGGGTTTGGTTTTTTTTTTGTCTTTTTTTCCTAGACCATTTTTCTTAGTAGTTTGCCTTGCTATGAAGGATAACTGAAAATAATCTGGGGTGAAATCATAATAGTCCTTATCATCCTGAGTTTACATGTTGCTGTCACATTCTTATCTTTGCCCTTATCTGTGGGTACTCTCACATTCTTGTTTGTTCAACGTGGTCCTTGGGTGATCTAGTTTGGAAACTAGACCAACAGAAAACTGTCCCTACAAGAAAGTAAATAGTTTTTGTTTGTTCCATTCCTGAAACAGGCTTGCTCCAGGTTAGGACATGTTTCAGTGGTGGCTTAAGGGTACAGGAGTTCTGTCTGGGAGGGAGTGGAGAGGGCAGGATGAGGCACGGCAGTGCCAATGTGGTTGGTTTAAACACTTAGACCTGTGTCCTAAATTAAGAAGACTTAAAAGAGTTTTTGGAGGACCTCAGAAAGATTTTTGTCAGATGTTTGGTCTTGTAGATGGATTGGTAGGATGGTCTATTCCAAACTGCCAGTTTCTGAAAAGCCAGCATCTCTGCCAGTTGATGATACTGTTCCTGTGTCCAGCCTCTTCAGTATCATACATGCTGCCCTTCTGTATTTATATTATGTGTATTTCTTAAGTCCCTGCAGGCATCTCCCTTTGATAATCTTAACTCTTACTTGGGACATTTGCTTTTGTATGTAGTACTCAGCTGCTCCATCTGAGAGACTGAATGTCCACTGGAAATCCTCTGTTGTGAGTGTTCTTGCTGTGACTTTCTTGATCATTGTTTTCATTAGCATCATCTTCCTCAGACAAATGGAGTAAGGTCAGGAGTGAAGGATGGCGAAATGGGATAACACTGGTTAGGGAAGTAGGGGACTGAATGATCAACTCGGTGGACAGAGTGGTTGACGGAGGAGTTTTGTTGTATTTGACTGCTGCAACTTGGTGTTGAGTGATAAGGTATAACTAAGATGTATCATCTTTCAAAACAATTATTATGAGCATACAGGATGATAGAAAAATGTTTCTTACTTCAGAGAGGCAAGCAGTTGAATTTCAAGTCAGTTGGGTGATTTTGCAAACTCTAGTGAGTTCATAGTGAGAATGTCAGTGAAAGACCGCTGAGGGCTGGAGCAGCTCTCCTATGAGCAGAGGCTGAAAGAGTTGGGGCTGTTCAGCCTGGAGAAGAGAAGGCTCCGGGGAGATCTTATGGCGGTCTTCCAGTACCTAAAGAGGGCCTACAGGAGAGCTGGGGAAGGACTTTTTACTAGGGCATGTAGCGATAGGACGAGGGGGAATGGCTTTAAACTGGAAAAGGGCAGGTTCAGATTGAACATTAGGAAGAAATTTTTCACTTTGAGGGTGGTAAGGCACTGGAACAGGTTGCCCAGAGAGGTTGTTGAGGCCCCATCCCTGGAGGTGTTCAAGGCCAGGCTGGATGGGGCCTTGGGCAACCTGATCTAGTGAGAGGTGTCCCTGCCTATGGCAGGGGGCTTGGAACTCGATGATCTTTAAGGTCTTTTCCAACCTAAACCATTCTATGATTTTGCACTTTGTTGTACCTCTGTTTCCCTTAAAACAGGTTTTGGCATTTCAATTTGAGGATTGATTTATAGTCTCCTGCCCAGACAGAGTAATTTTGAGGGGATGTTCATTTTTGATATGTTTACTTTTAGCTTATGGCTTGTACATTGATTTAACCTTGCATGTAGATTGCTGCTGCCCCTTCAATTCTTATGATAAATCTCATTTAAATACTTATTGCTTCCACTATTTTGCATTTATTCTTGGAGCACTTACAAATGCCTCCCGTACAATTAATTTTCACCTATTTGAATTTGGACTGCATTGTGAAATTCAAACAATCCTATGTTTGGAACCCTATCTGATAGTAGCTTTGCTGTATAAAATCCTAGTGCTCTGTTTGTGGTTTACCATCACCAGCTGCTTTCCTTTTTGTTGTGTGTGTGCATGCACGTGTGAGCGTGGTGCACTTTGTTTAGCCCTTGTCCTTGGGATGCTACATTTAATAGTTCCCGTTTCTGAAGCAGCAAATTTACCAGGTGTCACATCTCTAGCTTGTGATTCCAGAGTCTATATCACGTCAGAAAAACCCATGCTGTTTGTGCCTTCCAACAGAGCTGGAATTCAAAACTCTCTCTTGTTTTGACTTCCCCAAGAATAAAAGTTTCCAAATGTACAAGTGGAAAATTATGGTATTATTCTCTGTTGATACAAAATATAGATGGGTTTTCAGCATCCACGTGAAGTAGTCAATGGGAAAGTGCGTCGTTGAAGCCAAAAGATCTCTCAACCTTTAATTGTTTGTTTATTTTGTTCTGTTTAGTTCTTCTACTGGCTTGAAAATAGTCTGAAATCTTGCATGAAGTAATTATTATATCAGTTAATTACTGCTAAATGCAGGGGAAGATTAATAGGCTCTCTTTTTTGATTATGCTTATCCATTTGTAAAATGATTTCCTAAGATTCACTTTCAGGTTTCAAGTACATATTGCTTCCAAAATGCATCTCCTTTTTCACTTGTTACTGACAAGAAGGCTTTTCTTACTAATTGTATTTCAAAGGCAGTAATCTTAAAAAGCGGTCGAATTTAGTATATCAAGGAAAGCATATGTGGGAATCAGTCTCGCTTTGATTTAGCTGGTTATTTTCACCTAGCATATGATGGAAAGCCTGTAGTAGTCAGCTTTCTCAGATCACAGAACAGAGATGTCTCCATGAAGAAGAGCAGGAGGACTTATCTTCTCCCATTTTCCCAAAGCTCTATGAGAAGAAATTGGCATTTTGTTGATTTAGTTACTGAATTAAAATATTTACTTTGATATTGTAGAGTGAAAAATGAGAGAAGTTATGGTTCAAATTTTTGTAATGCATTAGATCAGTCCTGTGCATGCTTTCTATTTTTGCTCCTTTGGCAAAATGGTTTTGTTCTTTAAAATAAAGATTTAAGTGTTATTCATTATTAAAACAAATTCTGTTTTGGTTTTCACTGAGGCAATAACAAAGAGATGAAAGATGTTCTTTTCAGGAGTATCTCCTAATATTGGGAATGCATTTTTCAGTCAACTTACCTAACCAATAGTAGAACTGGCAGATGTTTTCAGAAAACGCAGTGTGTTATGTTTTTGTGTAAGTGAATTAATGAAAGCTTTACCTTTTAATATGTAAAATGTTTTGGGTTGGAGATATGTAGAAGACACCTCCTTAGAAGTCTTACTAAAAATGCACCAGTCACATGGAGTCTTTACTTGTAATTTAGTGAATGAAACCTTTTTGTATGTTACAAGTTTAATTTAGTTCCTCCTTCACATAGTATGTTTTGTGAAAAATTTTTTTTTTTTTTTCAATCTGTAGGTTCCTTCAGGGAAATCTGAATCCTTTGCATCCATGTTGAGACGCTCTCCTTTAATTCAGATGGGACCTGCCAAAGACAAAATCGCCATTGGTCGAATATTCCATGTTGTAGAAGATGATCTTTATATAGATTTTGGTGGCAAGTTTCACTGTGTGTGCAAAAGACCAGAAGTAGATGGAAAGTAAGTAATAAACTTCTGGTAAGCAATTAACATATGTGAGTGACATACTGAAATGTTTAGCTAATGGGACTTCACAGTCTTCTGGAGTGTGCTTGCATAGTTTGTATGAATTGCATGGTTTAAATTATGGAAGTTGACATATTGTGCAGAATGAAAGTATGATCACAAACAGATCTGCGTAGCTCAGACATCATTGTCTTGAATGTAGATTTCTTCACATTATTGCTGTCTACATTATTCCAATTTACGGTGACCAAAGGAGGTTACTGAGTGCTTTGTCACTGAGGAAGGGGAAAATCGTTATCACCCAAGTTGTTAAAACAAGCACTACTTATTGAAATACTTGGGAGTTTTGTGAATGTGGAACTTTATTCTTCTGTAAATTGCAAACCTCCTTAGGCAGGAACTATCTTTGCTGAATATATGTGCATGAGGTGATGTCCTGGGGAGTTTACATGTTATTTGACATAACATTGTGCGTAATAGGTGATCAGTGCTAATGTTGTTGAATATTCCTTATTGTAGAAGAAGATTTTATATAGATTTTGGTGGCAAGGTTCACTGTGTGTCCTGAACTAGAACAACTGTGGTGGAACAAGAACAGTTGTGCTGGGGAATGCAGTTAGAGCTAAAAGAAAAGGAAGCAATGAATGCTAGTGGAAATAGCATTTATAAGCTTTCTAAACTGTCTTTAGCTCCTTATGATTATGTATTATTCAAAGATATCTTGTCTATTTAATTTGTCTCCAATTTGCTTTAACACTTAGTTTTTAATATGTAGGCAAAATACCATGTTTTTTAATTCATAGCATCAGAATATTTTAGCCTGTCTCTTTTTCCTCTTTTTTCTTGAGAGAGGAGAAGCATCTTTGTTAATCACTGTGTCTAAAACATTAAATACAATTCCTGTGATAAACAGTTCTCAAATAGTTGGTTTTTTTACAAGAAAGTTTTATTAGAAATAACAACACATTTGTATGCAAGTTGATGAAAGTATTTTATCCGAGGATTTGTATACTCAACTTCCTTTTTTTTGATGGGCCTGTGACTTTCAAAGCAAATGTGACTGATGGCTCAGGATAAACTGAGTCCTTTGTGCCTGTCACATTTGGCAGCAAGCAAAGGTTTTCTTGGTCTTTTGCTGCTGTTGTAGTGGTAAAGCCCTTGTTGCTCTTTGAGTCTTGCTAATTTTAAATTGAGATGAGCTTTTTCTTTCCCAATCCCATTCTTGCATGCCTGAGGAGTGTTTCTGTATTAATTTCAATCTATGGGTAGATTTCAGATCGAAGCTCCCCGTTCTGCTGACCTAGCCTTCCGCTAGGCCCGCTTGACTTCCCCACGCATGCTGGGGAAGCTTCTAGAGCACTGGGGAGTTTGTCCTTACAGAGCAATGGTCTCTTCTGAGCATATTTTCACATTAGGACAGCTCCTTGCATGCCCCAAACAAGCCCACTGTCCTTAAACCCAGGAGTGTCTTCTGCCACTTGCCTTTCTCACCTTCCATCAGAGTTTAAGCTATGTCATTGGTGGTCACTGCAGTTGAGGCTGCCCTAGTTGGCCTTTCCTGCACCTCTGGCAAAGAAGTGTCACCAGGGCACTCACTCTGGATTGCCAACGCCCCTCCGTACCTGCTTGAGCAGACATCAGGACATCTGAAGTCCCCTGTGAGAATCAAGACCTGCAATTGTGAGGTGGTTTCTGGTTGTTTGAATGAGGCTTCATCCACTGCTCTTCCTGATCAGACAACCTGTAGCAGGTATTCACCGTGACACTGTCTTTGTTGGTCTCCTCTCTGATTCTGACCCGTAGCTCTCTGCTGTCTCCTTGCATGGTTCATAGCAAGGCTCCATGCACTCATGCCCCTTCCTTGCTTCCTGTGCAGCTCCTCTACCTTGTCCCATGTTTCCTTGCATGCTTCCTCCCAGGTTTGGGGAGCAGGCAAGTTTGTGCATTGTATTCAAATCCCTGACTGCGATTCATTCACCTTGTGAATGCTGACCCCACTGCTCGCCGTTTCCTTGTGTGGTGTTAGTATTTCATTTTGTCATGGTGCTCTGGAGTACTTGGGTTTCAAGACAAATTGGAGGAAAGTAATGAACAATGTCTTCCTGAAAAAGCTCACAGGCAGGCAAGTGTCTTCTCACTCCTTCTCTACTCTCATCTTTCTCCTAATGCTGTATGTCTTTTTCTTCTGGTGAATGTTGCGGGGGTACAGTGGGAAATGAGGCCCAAGGAAACTATTGCTGGAGCAGATCCTTCGGAGTGGGTTAGTTGTCCATTGAACTCTGGGAGCGTAAGCCTGGGGCTGAGAGGATCTAGGCCAGTTGTATTTTTGGCTGCCTGTGGTAATGATAAAAGCAAGTAGATCCACACAAGGCTTGTTTACATTTCCCTTTCACTGCTTTTCAGTGGGAGTAGAGAGAGGGGAAATGAAGAGCTAGGGCATTTTTAATGAAGTAAAATTTGGAACTAAAGGCGATAGTCCACAAGGGGATGCAGACAGCATGTACAACATTGAGGATGTAGTGGCAGTGGAAGTAGTAGTGTTGATACTCTGTCTCTAATGGACTTAAAGCAAATCCCCTAAATAAAAATATTTGCATAAGAAAATAAATAATTTAAATAAATCTTGCCAACTTTTTCCAATTCATTGTGGTTCTGGAATTGGAATTTCTAAAATTTACCTGGATTTACAAAAAATTGCAGTCACAGGCAATCTTTTGTTCTGTTGTTTAGCTTGTACCTTGTCATAAGGTACTGTGTCATATAACATAGTTGTATCAATTCGTTTCTAACTGGGATTTGTAACATGAAATTTTTAAAGTACTGGTGGAATCAAAAATAAACATGGAAAACTGCTATCTTAGCTCGCTGTGTATGGCATCAGTAGCATTCAGGTACTGCTGAGTTTGGATCTTGCTGCTTATTAAAAAGGAGTGGGAAGACTTACGGCTTTGCTTGTACAATTGCTTTGATCTGCTTACATGGTAAAGACAGCAGCTCATTGATTTACAGAGTAGTTTGCCTTATCAAAACGAATACAATCTTTTCATACGCTGTCCTCTTAGTAAGTGTGGAGGCTTAGAGTCTTTTGGTGGATGCTGACTTCTCTTTGGAAGGCAATAACTGCGTTTGATCACCAGAATAAAGGTTAAACTAGTGCTACAGTATCTGCTACCAAAGCTTGAAAGTAACTGGGTAGAATTTGCAGTGTGTATTTAGATCTGTACCAGCTTACACTGGTGACTGCAGTAAGACTTTGTTACTGTTATTTCTGTTAATTGACTTGCTGACAAAAGTGACTTCACCACCATATTGTACGTGTGTGTAATCAGTAGAACTGTTTACCATTTTGTTTGCAAAATATTTATTGTTCGTGCAAAGGAGAAGAATGGGCATTTTAATTTACAGATAATAGATAATTTCTTGGAGACCATCAATTCAGGACAGAAGAACCAGATTTAATCTTCAGACATGGAAATTCATAATATCATTTTTATGAAGTCAGTCTTGAGAGCATGGCACTTCTATTACATGCATTCTGATGGTGATCTTTGTTTTTAATGTATTGTCTTTTCAGGTAATTGGAAAATTCTCCAAAACATCAGTTTAGCATCTTTAAAGGAAAATAACCCTCTCTTTTGCTATTTATGTAAGGAGGTAACTTCATGAGGACATGGGCCTTCAATATTTCCTTGATCATTTGGCTTTTTTTCTCAAGAGAACTCAACTATTTTCATGATACTGTGATACAGGTTTTTCTTTTTCGTACGTAATGTCCTTTGCTCTTTGAAAGTGCTAGAAGTTACTTGAGAAGAAGAAGGGGGGGGGGGGGGAGAGAGGAGAAAATAAAAAGAGGGGGGAGGGGTGGGAAGCTTGTTCTCTTAAACTACGCTGTCCTGATCCTAACAGTTGTGATCCCTTGGTATGTCCAAGTGAAAGACCCTGTAGTGCTACCACCATGTGGCCACAAGAAATTATTCCACCCTCAAGGCTCTCTAGGGTAAAAGAGCAACCACAAAAAAAAGTGCCCCTCAGTTGGAAAATTTGAAGTAGCTACGTAAATGCATTTTTCCGTCAGTTCTTCTAAAGTAAACTTCAACCTTTTAGGAAAAAAAACCCACAAAAACAAAACACCACAAACTATTCAGTAAAAGAAACCTTAAAGTAGTAATGATACAAAATTTAAATTGAATAAACATTTGAAGAACCTGCTAGCTGTTTTCTTTTGCTGATTGTTTTCCTTCTTCCTATCCTCTTTGGGAAAGCTGTTCATAGGATTGCAAAAAATATATTTCATTATTGGCATTGATGGTATTGAGATTGGAAGCATGCATCAGCTTATTTAGAGACCAAATATATTGTTGGTCAAATCTCACTGGGGTTGGGCAAGGATGTATCTGGTTATAAATATCGACAGCATTTTGTTATTTGGCTTTTATCTAATGTGACTGGAGTATTTATTACACTTATGATTTCAAGGTCTTATTTAATATGTGCTACACTTATTTAATACATACTGTAATAAGTAAAAACATATTTCTTGATACAATTTGACTTAAATGATGTATTAAATTTGTGTTTTATGCCAACAACATGTAGTGACTCTGTAAAGCATACAGAGTTTATACAGTTGGACTTGATGATCTTAAAGGTCCCTTCCAACCTAGACAATTCTATGGTTCTAAATGAGAAAAGGTCTGTAGGAAAATAAGTGTACAGTAACTTTTCAGCTATAGGTGGAAAGTGGTGTATTTTTTTTTTCTTTCTTTTAGCATGCAGAAGAAATGAACTGAAAGTGTCTGTCTTAGATCTCCAAATGAGCAACAGCTGAATCCATGGCAAAAAGGTGCTGTTACAACCTGCTTCTGCCATTATCAGATGGAATTCCTAAGAAGCAGAAAATGTGGGAAGGGGTTGTGCTGACACTGCTTGTTGCATGGTCTGCACCTGTACTGTTAATGACCATTTCCCATCAAAAGCACAATGGCTTTCAGCAGTTTTCTAAAATGTAGGATTGTGGGACCAGCTTCCAAAGAGGATTAAACTGCACCTATCCATGCCAGTGTAATGAAGCTTTATTTATTTCAAAGACTGCTGTAACCCTCCAGCAACTCCAGTGTTATCAGGCTGTAGGATCAGAAAGACACTTCCTTTATGTTTGAGTGTGCAGCTGGTACAGGGATTTCCAGTATATCCTGTGGCGATTTTACTTGACACCTTTTATAAAGTGCATATTTGCCAAACTTAAATAGCAGAGAAGGGAAGAAATCATTTGATGCCAGTTGTGATTTAGAACATGACAGCTTAATGAGCATCATAAAATATTACCTAATGCTGTCTGTAAATTGGATCAAAATATTTACACTGTTTGAGTGGTTGCCAAGGTGAATTTTATTTGGGAAACATTTTAAATTCTTCTCCTCTTGTTCTTTTTAAAAAATATTTTATATATAAAGGCAGAATGGAATAAAATTAAAAATAATGTATATTTTTAGATTAGGTAATGTGAATAAGGGTGGCTGTTTCCTAGCACATTCATTTTATTAAGACAGTCTTAAGTCAATAGTGATTGGTGAAATTATTTTAAAGATCTTGTAAAATTAAAAAAAGTCAATTTCTAAAAAAAAAAAAAAAAAAAAAGTGCATGGAGAGAGATGATCTGGGGGGGGGAGGATTTGAATGAGACACCATTTGGTTTAGTTCCAGTTTGTAGTTAACTACTGCATTTTGATGCCATGTGAATATGCTTCTTGAACAATTAGTACATCTTTCAAGCAGGATGAGCTACCTCACACAAAGCTACCTCGCTCTCGGTGTGCGGCCAAGATACTTGCACAAAGGAGGATGTTGGTGTGTGGTAAATTCACCTGTTGCTTGCTGAACCCTAGTTTCCCCGACTGTTGCGTATGTAATGGCACAAGATTATTATGGAAAGTTTTAGAGGGATGATGTTAAAGACATAACCTTTCTAACTCTCCATTTTAAAATTAAATAAAGATCCGATAAAAAGACCCAGCACTCTGCTCCCTTCCCTGGGGCCTTTGCTCTTTTGTTGCCAGAAGAATCACAAGCATCAATTTCCACTTAACCTGGTGCCTGTGACTAACTGGGAGCAAAGTCTCTGAGCAGCAGTATGGGCCACTCGTAGGATAGAGATCTGGTGGCATTGGAGAGACTTAATGATGTTTTCTGTAGAGTATGTATTTCTTCTTTACCCTGTACTGCTGCTGACTGGAGTAGGGCTGTTCTGGCAGCCTGGCGCATCCTACAGCTTTCATGTCAAACTTTGAATGTTGATGGAACTATTACTGCTGAAAAAAAAAAAAAGGTAATTAATGTGTTCTATAAAGGAAACATTTCTTGCTTCAGTAATGCTGATTTTAGTTTTACATGTTTGTTTTTATAGTAGCCTACTTCCTTTTTACAGTCTGTTGCCAGCAAAATAGCATCTATCTGTAATGTGTAATTCTCAAGGGGAAAGAAGGAAGTTGCTAACCAGCAGTACAAGCGATATAATAAACGATGCTTTTGCAAGTACAATTGTCAAACTCGTGCAGATGCAGAAAAAAAACAGGTCATATGAAAGAGACTGAAAACTTATAGAAACTTATTTATTTTTTAATTATTATTAATGCATGTTGAAGGTACTGATAAAACGCACACCGTGCTGGGTTGGTGTGCAAAATTGCTTTTGATTTCCATGGTGTAGTTCTTGCTTAGAACAGGCTCAAGGTTGGTTGAGGAAAGTTTTTTTAACTCCTACTTTTGGTAAGCGAGGAGCATGAACACAGTAACTATACTAGTAGCATTTTCTCATTCTATTCATGCGTGCATATTGATGCTGTTAGCTCATTGGAATTTAATCGGTGGTTTCCTCCTCTGTTGCTTCCCTTCTTCTGTTGTAGTTTTCATTCCCAACAGATCAGTCTTTTTCTCACAAGTCTTTCTGGTAGTAACCACACTGTAGAAAAAGATCTTATAAGATGATGAAGAAAATGTGTAACCAGTCTCTTAGAGGGAACACATTATCTTCCTTCCTTCTGTCATCTTTTGCTGCCGTCGCCTTGTTCATGTGCTCTGTTGTTAACTATTTGTACCCCTTCCAGGATTATTCTCTATATTCTTTTTCCCAATACTGATTGCTAATATATATTTCAAATATAAATGTAATGTAGTTACATTTATAACTAATTACAGTTTTATATTGTTACATCTATTCAGTATTACATGTTAGTAAGCCTTTTTAGCTTTATGTAGCTTTATTGCTCACCTTTTTACCAATGTTTTCCCACTGAACTGTTAGAATTTGCAGTTTTGTTGTGTGCTTTTAAGCAGTCACTGTGTTTTACAGATGGCTGTATTGCAGCAGTACATGGTATGTTCCTTCTAATAAAGCTTTTGGAAAGTGTTCTAAATAATTTTTTCTCATTCATACATAATTAAAGCAGAAATTGCATATGTTAATAAAATACCTATTAACACAATCTTATTTAGTAAGCATAAACACTTACCTGGCCTTTCACATAAAATTTGCTCTATTCTTTTGTCATCAGCTTTGATTATTTGTTTGTAAAGTATTTCTTGCCTATCAAAAAAAAAAAAAGTAGTAGCATAAGTAAGCAACCTGGGAGAAATCGGTAAGTTTGTATGACAATGATTTTCTTTGTGCCTGTAACTTGAAATGGTTTAAGTCCATCAGTGCCATGTTGCTCACTAATACGTCTGTAATATTAAATAGCTATCTGAAATCAAAGCCACTTTCGTAATTCCCTGCTCCTTCCTCACCCTCCTTAGCTTCCAAGTTGTCCTGCCTATTGGGTAGGCACCTACTTATTGGAGAGCAACATTCCTCCGCATTTTGAAAGACGAACTTAGACTTTATTATTTTTGAATTGTTGAATAATTATGACCTGGTCAAATTTGGTGAAGTATAAAACACAGTGTGCACACACACTTTCCTGAATCTTTTCCAGTTTGTGTCTTTTATGGAAAACATAACTAGACAGCCGGTCTCCACACTATGAAAACCAGTCTCTTTCTGTGATTAAAATTGCCAGAATGTCATGTTGAAATTCTCTGAGGACCAAGGTGGTTTACACTAGTCATCAGCCAACTTGGGTTTTGGCACTCTGGTCGGCCTTTGGTCTCAAACTTTGCCCAAATTCCAGGGAGAACTGGTAAGCAGGACTGATCTTGTTGTCCTGTTCCCACATACTAACATTGCAACTTAAAAAGGAAGCCTTATTGTTTATATTGAAGAGGGCTAAATTCAAGGAGGTGGCATGAACTCCCTTTTCTGCAAAGCTTGCATATAGTGCAATTCGCCTTTGCTCCGAGCCCAAACAATGCATGTGGTGCCACTCTGTCTGCTGTCAAACAATTTCAGCATGTCTTTTTTAAAAAAAAAAAAAAACCAAACAAGCATGCAGAATAGCTGTGTGATTGCAAACTTAATCTATGTACTTCAGCAAATAACCTCTAACTTATTTATAGTAGTGTGCATTTTGGAAATTATAGCATTTTTATCCCCTATGGACATAGCTTATTATTTGCTTGGTTACTTTACAATTGTGACTGTTTTTGCCACCCACTGTATATCGTTCTTCAGCGGTTATTTTCAACCACAAATGGAGGTGTTGGCTTTGTGTGGTTCTGTAGCACACAAGACTGTGCTTCCAGAGTTCCCAGAGCCCAAAGTCTGTGTTTTTGGATGACACTGTAAATTTTTCATCCCAGATAAATACTTCAGAGTTTAGGTAATGTAATAATGGCATGGGACAGGTGTTGGTTATCAAAGTACAATTAATGCATATTCATGAGGCACCCTATACAGCATTCGGTATGGAGTACACAGCATAGACCTAGGATTACAGCCACAGCGGTGCATGTGAACCTGCAACTTGCTTTTCCATCTTTGTTTTTACTTCTGTCATTAGTTTAAAGTAGAAGAGGCCATCAGATTTCATAACTCTCTGGAGGAGAAAAACCCCACAAAACTATAGCATTTACCAGTGAAAATTTTGTGCTAGCTCTGTCTTCCCAGGGCATTGTGATAAATGGGAAATGGAATATGCTGTATAAAACATCTTAGGAGAACAAAGCAGTCCATAGGTGGCCTGGAGCTTTTTTGGCAGTGTCAAAGTCTGTAAATACTCGTTAAACCACACTTTTTCTCATATGTGGACGTGCACACATACACGATAGAGGAAAAAAAAAAAAAAAAAGCTTGGGAAACTCACTACTGCATTGGCAGGTTTAAGTGTTGTCTGTAGAAGATGAGGTGGGTTAACTCTCTTTTCCCTTAATTCAGGTATTGGATGTAAAGAACTGTAGAAACTAGAATTACAAACCCATTACTTGGAAGAAGAATTGGAGTTGTTTCTATTATTTTGTTTTGAAATTGGTGAGAATAAATGACTTGAATCTCTGTATGCAGCATATTTGGAAATTCATTTCCCCTCCGTGCTGTGGAGAAAGCCTCATGGCTTGCATGCAGGGAGGAGAGCTCTCACTTAACTATCTCCAGTAAAGTATAATTAATTACCTCAATAGCTGGAGAAGGCTATAGGAATTTCAGCCATTCCACATACAGAAGATGATGTTTTTTAGTGAAAATCCTAATGCTCCCTAACATGTTTCACTGACTGTGGCTGACAGCAGAGGAGGTAGGGACATGCCAGTACCAAGTGTCAGGTGCTCTTCAGGGGTACAGGGGTACTTTACTGAACCGCAGAGCAAGGTGCAGATGTTTTTGGCTTTAAGTCTGGTCAGTTTGACCTGTTCCTGTAGCAGAGGTAAGGGCCAGGTGAAAAACAGCCCAGGTTACCGAAGCAGTATAACTGCTTTATTGGGTTGGGTGTAGCTGCACTAAACCCTCTTCTTAGCATAATGAGCTGAGCTGCAGTGCTGCGCTGATGTGGCCTCCGACTTCACCTTGGGAGCCAGCTTGGTCTAAACTAGCTCATGGGCTCTGCATGGCAATCCACTGAGAGGTGTAGACTTGCCCAAAGACAGAAGCTATTTAGTTTCTAGGTTGAGAAACTCAATTAATGATGGTTTGGACCAAATGTGAATTATAAGTCTTCATATAATATAGATCTTACTCAGGAAAATTAATGCTATCATATAACCATGGAGTGGTAATTATTCATCCCTCTGGAATAGTTTCAGTAAGCAAGACTGAGAAGGGAATTAACACAGCGAGGGGAACACTCTGCAGGTAATATATCAACCTTGAGCTTTTCAGAAGGCATGAGTCGAGCCTCCCACAAATCATGATATTAAAGGTTTGGGGTTTTTTGCTTTATTTCTTTTTGGATTCTTCAGTCTTTGGGTTCACATCACATTTTTTTTTAACTTGGCAGAATAGGAATTTTTAATTAAAGCATTTTTTTTTAAAAGGCCAGTGAGCTTCTTTTGTAACAGTGTAACTGCAAGGACCAAGGCTTTGAGACACTAAATATCAGAAAGATGTGATAAAATTGTTATTATTAGCAAAGGTAGAGATGTTGTATAGAATTATTTCACTGATAATTCTTCTCAGTCTGCTATATAATATTAAGATTACTCAAGCTGGAGTAACTAGCAGCGTACTGCAGGAGTCAATACTGGGTCCAGTCCCGTTTAGCTTCTTCATTAATGACCTCAGTGATGGGACAGAGTGTACCCTCAGCAAGTTTGCATAGACTACAAAACTCAGAGTTGTGCTACCATGCAGGGGGACCTTGACAGGCTGGCGAAATGGGCTGATAGGAACCTCATGAAGTTCAACAAAGAGCAGTGCAAAGTCCTTCCCCTGGGGAGGTACAACTCCAGGCACCAGTCTGGAAAGCAGCTTGGGAGAAAAGGCCTTGGGGGTCCTGGTAGACACCAAGCTGAACATGAGCCAGCAATGTGCCTTTGTGGCAAAGGCAGCGAATGGTGTCCTGGGCTGTATTAGACAAAGTAAAGCCAGCAGGTGGAGGGAGGTGATCCTTTTCTTTCGCTCAGCACTGGTGAGGCCAGACCAGGAGTTCTGTGTCCGGTTTTGGGCTTCCCAGGTCAAGAGACAGTCCAGTGAAGGGCTCCTAAGATGATGAAGGGACTGGAGAGCCTCTCCAAAGAGAAAGGGCTGAGAGAGCTGGGACTGTTCAGCCTGGAGAAGAGAAGGCTCAGGGGGATCTCGTCAATATGTATACACACCTGAATGGAGGGTGCACAGAGCCAGGCTCTTTTCAGTGGTGCCCAATGACAGGACAAGGCACACACTGAAGCACAGGAGATTCTCTCAGAACATCAGGAAACTTTTTTTTTTTTTTTTTTTTTTTATGTGAGAGACTGACCACTGGCACAGGTTGCCGGGGTGTTGCAGCGTCTCCTTTGTTGGAGATACTTAAAAACTGTCTGGACATGGTCTTGGCGGACCCTCCTTTGAGCTGGGAGGAGCTTTGACCAGGTGGCTTCCAGGGGTGTCTTCCAACCTGTGCTGTTCTGAGATCCTAAGATGATAACTTGATAGAAGATCTGTCTGCCTGACTGAGGGCAGTGGCCATTGAGGATTTAGTCAAGCAGTTGTATATGCAGTCAGCTGTCTGCTCAGAGGGCTGGTCCATCAGAGGGAGGGGTGGGTGTTGACTGCTGCTTGGAATAGGCCCAAAAGACTGATAAAATTATTTCTGTTGCTCCTACACACCGAACCCCTGACAGATCCTTTTCTTCCCCTGACGCTCTCTGTAACTCCTTGTCAGCCTATTTAGATGCTGTTATCCAGCCAGGGCACAAAAGCAGGTAAATGCCTACAAAGCAAGGTAAGCCTTTTAAGGCTGAGTTTCCAAGCTGCGTAGGGGATTCAGCTGCTTTTGCTGTTATTAGGGCAGCTCAGCAAATCTGAATAAAAGGAATAAATGGTGTTTAGAGGCAAAAATAACATTTTATTGCATGTCTGTTATTTAAGAGTAATTTATTTTCCTTTTCTCTTCTGCTCTCTAATATGCAAACAAAACCAACACAGTCACAGAATCATAGAATGGTTTAGGTTGGAAAGGACCTTGAAGATCATCGAGTTCCAACCCCCCTGCCATGGGCAGGGACACCCCCCACTAGACCAGGTTGCTCAAAGCCCCATCCAGCCTGTCCTTGAACACCTCCAGGGATGAGCCATCCACAACTTCTCTGGGCAACCTGTTCCAGTGCCTTACCACCCTCAAAGTGAAAAATTTCTTTCTAATACCTTGCCACCTCTCTTTTCGCATGTGTGGAACTAGGATGGGAATAGCAATCGAGTATAATTTTTGTATCAAATGTTTTGGAGGAAGAAGCAAAGGCGATAGAAGAACTAAAGTAACACTTAAGTTGTATGTAATTGCCCTTACTGAGTAAGGAGTGTCTGACAACACAGTCCCTGCTATTGTATTTGCTTGCCTGATTTTTCTTAAGTTTTCAAGATTAATTTTAAAATCCTAGGCAGGTATGGCTGTTATGCTGGAAGAACTGCAGTGTAAGTAGCCTCATATATTTAAGAAGGAAAAAAAAAAAAATGATACTCTTCTAAGAGTATTCAGTAGCTGTTAAAACTTGCCTTAATAAATTTTGGAGTCTGTGTGTGGTCACTGCTGCTGTGGCTCTGTCAGTATTTTAGGCATCATAACAGCCAAGCAGGGATGCAGATGTCTGTTGCTTTGTGAACTTGCTGAACGTAGCCGTGATTTATGGACACTAAAGTAGAATGATAGTCAATCACAGAGCATTTTTTTTTTATCAAAACCAAAGCTCTTTACTTTTTTTCTTTTGTGATAGCTGTCTAGAGAGGCAAATTTTCTATTTTCTTGTTTTAGCATTTTACAACAATTTATTTCTTATCTAAAGAACTTAAAATCCAGCCACACAGCTTGGGTGAGAAATAATAACACCACCCCCTTTCTCACCCCAGTCCTCCAAATCCTAAAGAGATTGTTCTGAAAAATGCTGAAGCTATATTTTAAATGATCTGCTTTGAGACTTGGCAGGCTCTGATGACATGGAAAAGTGCACATAATGTGGTCACACTGCATGAGCACGTACCCACTTAACCGAGAAATTGAGATACAACTCTAAAGGCAGGGAAATAACCATTGGGTACAATGAAAGATGCCTATCACTTATTAGTGTTTGGTGACTTCCCATTAGTAGGGTAAGAGGAAAAGGGCTTAAGCAATTTTTCTTTGATTAGTGATTTTATTAGAAGGAATTTAAGGATTGCTTACTTGTTCTGTGTGAAACCTTTTTTTCTTTATTTTCAGAGTAGTTAGCAGGTTCTTCCAAAGGCAATGAGATCTTATGAACCACTTTCACGGTTTGTATAAACCTATATAAAGCATGTTTTTATAGAATTGCACAGTGCATGACTTTAACCATCCTAAAATCTTCTATAAGTAATGGAGTGTTAATTTTAAAACTTTAAATATTTAAACTATTACCTTCTACAACTTGAAATCCCAATCAAACTTTTCAGGTCTTTTCCATACACCATAAGGAAATGTAAGTAGCATAAAAGTTTAATTAATTTGCAATTTGTACTCATTAACTTAAAGTGTTCAGGTAGAGATCTTAATCTGAGCAGTAATTATAAGTTGATTGCTAATCTGTCCGCTACTTAAGGTGTTCAGTTACTTCTTTTCCTATGACTTTACACATTTGAAATTACCTAAAAGTGTTTTAATCTTTCAGATCGAGTAGTGCCTGCTCCCCTTCACTCATCTTTGGGTCCCCAGTGCCAGACCAGTCTACTTACCGCCTAAATACTAGATTTTGCTCCCTCCAAAGCCTTTCAAGACTGTTCTTGGCAGCTGGCTTGACAGGGCGGCTGGAGACGAGACTGAAATGCGCTCTGCTTCCTCCAGACAGAGCTCGGTAAACAAACTGCCATCCTCTGCTTGGCAGGAGGCAGGGCTGCCACTGCTGCCAGCCTGGGGGGGGGATGCAGAGCGGCGCTGATGCGTGGCAGCAAATACAATATTTCTTTCTGGGTCTTTCGGTGACTTGACTCACACGTTGCTGTAATATGCAGGTTCGTGAAATAGTCCTCTGCTTCTGCAAGACGTATTAAGAGTATGCTAAGCTTTGGCCTGCTGTACGCACCACTGGTGCATCTAGCTAAAACTAAACTGTAGTAAGCCAGTGGAAAGGAATAATGTATGGCCAGAGTAGGTTAGGCTGGGTTCGACTTGTTAAGCAGTGATTAAAGCTTAAATAAAAATAAAAATGTTTTGCAGTGATTTAGAATCACTCTGTTGAAAGAATTGGTGGAGCAGAGTTTATTTCTCCATTTTCTTCTTCTCTCATCATAGGGCAAACTGAAAAGTCTTTCTCATCTGAGAATTTCCCATTCATTATAAAAAAAAAAAACCACCCCGAATGCTAGATGTTAATTTTCCCAGGTGCTTTGATCAGCCTTTAGATCTATGAGTATTCCTGTGGCAGGGTATGTAATAACTCTAATAGTAGTTGAAAGGTGAGGATTTTCCTCCTTTAAAGTGAACTAATAACTGTCCATTCAGGATTGTGATTGATCAGATCCTTGGTAGGCTTGCAGGCATGCTTTGGCATTCCTACAAATGTTTACTGACTTTACATACTCAGTGCCAGTATACTCAAGTGCAGTCATATGTCTTAGAGCTAGTGTTCAAAGCAGGCAGGCCTGCTTTATTTAAATAAGGCCATATGTAGCTATAAAAAGTAGAAATTCTTTTACTGTTTTAAAATAAAGTATGTGAGAATAAGGTGATGGTCTTCACGTATCTTTCAGGTTACTCTCTCACGACTCGTTTGCCAGTAGTGGAAGTCATGGCTTCGTACTCCCAAAATCTTTATGACTAGCTCGCACATAATGAAACTTCCAATTTGCGGGATTTATTTTTTTTTTCTGGCATTAGGCACATTGATTTTTAATTTTTTTTTTTTTCAGTATTTTAGGGGTTTCTTCTGTAGATGGTTAATGTAATAACAACATTCCAGTATTTTGAGCTTAAAAAATGAAATTGAAAGAGTGGTAGAAAGCATGCTAATGCTATCTTGGCTGTTAGTGATAAAAGGAACAATGTTCTTTGTGTTCCATTCATGGAAATCCAGGGATTTGTTTAATTTAAAATGCAATTTTCTTCTTCCCCCCCTCCCCCTTTTTTTTTTTTTTAACCAATTCACAGTTTTAAAACATGTTAAACAGTTCTTTCACTTCAACTTTATTGTGTATGACTATCTGTAGTGCCGTCTGCATGATTTAAAGCAGTTGCTAACTCCCTTATTAGCTTCATGCTAATCATTCTAAAGTCTAAATACCTTTTGCAAGCAAAGACTTCACTCCTTGGAATAATGTATGCATATTTTGTGTTATACTCTAGTGTATGAAGCAGGTGAAGGTAAGAGTTTGACATTGTGCTAGAGGGCTATTTTTGTTTCTGAAACATGCTTATAAGGATGGTAATGTAAATAACAGAAGTACGGTTTCCATAAAGGGAAAAATGACAAAAATAATTATTTGAAGAGTAGCAGTAATCTATATGAAGTGTTTTTTTTTTTCTTCTGGTAATAGGTAACTATTATATGGGTGCATATGCAATATTATGTGTATGATAAATTTTCCCTAACCCTTTATTTGCACAATCTAAATGTTTTGTGTGAAATACAGATGTGTAGCTGTGGTTGTCTTTTGTTACTCTTCTTAGTTCCTTTAAAAACCTTTGTAGTGGGGATTTAAAATGATGACTACCTTGTTACCATCTTCAGTGTACCATTTGAAGGGACGTAGGGCTGTTGTAATTCCATGTCCCACATTCAGTTTTTCTTCTTGCTCGAAGCTGCAGCCGTGAATTGTGTCATGGTGGGGAGGGAAGGGATGGGGGTGTGGGGTGTGGTGGCACACCGCTGTGGTTTTGGTTTTGAGGGGGATGAAATATGTTCCTTAAAACTGCGACGGTGTCGTCGCGCGCAGGCTGCTTTGCCGGGAGCCAGCAGCGTGCTGCCGTGTGGTGGGGTCGGTGGCAGCCGCGTGACCGGCCGCTGCGGGCTTCCCGCCGGAGCCCTCCTGCGCGGGGAGATCCGCCGCTGGCTGCCGGGGCCAGCGCGGAGCCATTCTTCCGCCTTCACTTCCTCGGCTCTTTAGCCCCCATTGAGCGGCGAACAGTGGCGGGGGACAAAAGCTGTATACACTGTACAAACAGAGCACCAAAGCGGCAGTACACTGACTCATTCTTCGCTCTGTGTGAGAACTGAGGGGGACTCTATTCACCGCCTTTGTGCCGGTGTCTGTCAACAGCGCTGTTTGAGGCCAGCCCCATTGTGCCGGCCAATGTTTCTTATTGACCCGAGTCTGTGCCCGCAATGTTCCCAGGGTCGAAGTTGCGAGCGAGAGAATGTTTGAAAAGGGGTAATCGTGGGCTAAATGCGTTTTGCTGCATTGTCGTCTGACCTATTAAATCTAAACTGCGGTCCGCGTTCATGCAAACAGGTAATTATGTAGTCACAGCTGCGGCCATTGACATCTGGTTACCGCCCCGTGGAAAAAGGGGATGGGGCGCTCGCCTCTCCCTCCGGGCTCTCAAGCGCTGAACTTTAATGATATTAACTGAAAATAGAGGGTGGATTAGCGAGACTGACAGGTCAACAAGGTGGATACTTTATCCGTGTAGGCAGAAATAAGTCCAAGTGCAGTTGCTTGGGTATTTCTGCTACCTTACGTATCAGGTTTTTCCCGTAGCTGCGGGCTTGGCTGGGCTCTAGATCCAGTTATTATTTAGCGGGTTTAGATCAGGAGAGGCTGCAAAATACTTTTGTTATCCTGTCTTGCAGAATGTCTGTGCAGAACAGCTCTGCAAACAGTCACCATGTTAACTAATTTTATTTTTTTCTTCTAAACCAAGTGGCTTACAATGGCTCTCTTCCCTAGAGGCCGGGTTGCCGGGATTTCCAGATAACAAACCTTCATTATCAATGGGCCAGCATTTCAAAACTTAGTGATAAGTGTGCAAGGGTAATAAAACATTGCTGGCCATAAATTACTTTAGGGCAACTGCTTTTTCTTTTAATGTACTTTGGAACTGAGATGTAGTATTTGCATGTAAATTAGTCTGACATCTTCTCTGTCATCCCCCTCTGCTCCCCCCCTTCTGCTGGGAGGGAAGAGGTCTCTACGTAACATACATAATTAATAAAACAGTGTGCTTTTCTGTCTTGTCCAACTTTCAGTGGCGGGGTAGACAACCACCGCTATGGAAATTAGGAGAGAGGGTTACACGGCCTTGGGTGACTTCCGTGGCACATCAAAGCTGGGAGCACGTTCGGTGCTGGGCAGCCCTGGCTGCGGGGCGGGAGGGGAGTGCAGCCAGCTGATAAATCCCTGCTTTAAGGGATCTCTTGCAGGAATGAACGGTTAGCTGCCTCTCCTTGCGTTTGCATCCCGGCGCTGCTCCTTAGGAGCCAATTATTCTGAAGAGCTGTTGCAATGTGGAGTGTAATGCAACAGGGAGAGTAGGTGCTACGTGTTATGGCAAATACATAATATATTTATATATATAATCCTTCTTTGTTATGGGAGGACTGTAATTGCTGAAAGTGTGAAACTTTCTCCTGCGAAGGCATGTCCACTGTTTCGGAGCTCTTTACTCATGGAGCAGGGAGGGAGAAAGGCTGCTCTGCTCAGACTCATGGGAACCTGTGTGTATTGTGGATCTCTAAAATTGTCTTGTACAGGCATCTGTTATGTAATTAGCTTTTTCTCTTTTGCTGTGGGTTGTTTTTTTACTCGATTTCTACCTCCTTCTACCCCTTACAGGCCTCTATAGAACTTACTGACTCTATTATGCAAGAAGCAAGGGTAAAAAAGCCAAACCCAAAAATATTTCCAGTGAATCCAGAAATGTGTTGGCATTAGCATCTTTTTAGGCAGAGGACAGTAAGGAAAGACCAAGTCCATCTACCAGAAAAAGACAGTTAAATTACATCTTCACAATTATCTGATTCTGTGGCTCTTCAATACTTACTGCTTTAGGAAGGAATAAATTTCCTTAGGGATTTTCCTAGGATGTACCAGAGCTGTATCCAGTCTCTTTGCTGCCTGTGTGTCACGACAAATTTTTCCAAATATGCAGAAAATTCTATTTGTGCATTCCCCGGTATATTTATTAACGTCATAAAAATACTAGATACTCTTAGGAATTTGTTTTTTCTCACCTATGTGGCTCTGTCTCCTGAGCCATTTGCCCATTTCTCTGCTTAAAAAAAGAAAATATTCAAACCAGAGTATTTCTTCTTCAGCACTCACTTTCTTTTTCTACTGTAGAGGGAATACCAAAGAATAATATTTATCTAAAGGACTGAATTGTCTAAAATGGTGTACTCCTCAGCTTTGTTACCTGTAGAGGAGATAAACGAGACTGAAGATTTATCCTACAGAAGTCTGTAAATGTCTTACACTCTTTAAAATACTTTAATTCTATAACTAGAAAACCTGTTCCACTCCCAATATGAAAAGTCAGGAAGAACTTGAAATGAGAATTCCCAGCGGAGATAAAGATTTAGCCAGAGATTCCTGGCTACGTTGTTTTTTTGCTGACTTACCTAATAAATAAAACTTGAGCAAATTTTTAGCTTCGATATTCCAGTTTTGATGCCATGTGCATCCTGTGATATTTCAGTTGTAATTCTGAGTGTCTCTTTAGGTAATTCAAAAGAAGTTATAAGAACACGTTTTTCAAAGAGGCAAAGGTGACTTCTCGTCTTTATATATGTCACCTGACTTATTGAAATAGGTATTAACCACTGCAGCATTCTTGTACCTTTGGAAGGTCGCGCTGTATAATGAAAGGAAGGTGGAAAACAAGTTGTAGAAATAATTATGTGTTCAGTGGTTTGGAGCATTAATGTAATATCAATGTCATTGGGGGGAAACCTTGCATGGTATATGTAGCTTAGTTTCATGCTTCAGCAAACAAGGCATTGTGGGCACAATTCTTACAGTTCTAGACAAAATAAGAGAGCAGAGAATGTAGACTTCTTGGATATGCACTGAAAACTGATTACCTGCACACACAATATGTGTACTCAACATCCTGGCCCACACTTCACGGAGAGCAACTTCGGTGTGGGCTCTGAGGTTTGCCTAGAATGAAAAATTCATAACGACTTTGTTGGTCCGATTAATTTTCTTGAAGCAGTGGGAGCTTGCAGAGGTGAAAACAGGGAAATAAGCATAGAGGATTTCGGTTGAAGTGAATAATGAGGGTTTTTTCTTCTTCTTTTTTTTTTTTTTTTTTTGACTTGGGGGTGGTAGTATGTAATGCTTACTATTAAATGGGAAACAAGATGTCTCTGGTCAATGCTTAGGTTTCCTTTACCTTTCACAGCAGCAGATATATCAAATTGTCAACCAGCAGTAATTTGTTATATCTTTTACAAAGAATTCTGCTTGAGCTTTTACAAAAAGACTTGTTTGTGTAGTGGATTAGATTATGATTCAGTTTTAATATATCTTTTTCTATTTTAGTTAAATATGAGTTAGCCTATGTGAGACTATTCACAATGCAGCAGTATTATCTATCAATCGCATCTCTCTGCAGTGGAAATGAATAATATTCTTTCTGAAACGGTTATACTTACTGGTAAAGTCAGCCCTAAATATGATGCATATATATGCAATTTATATATGATGCATATGTAGCCATAATCTAAATGGGCATAGTTCCTGTACCTTTCTTAGAAGGAGAATGAAGTGTGAGTCAAAAAAAAAAGAAAAAAGGTTTCTTAGAGAAATTAGTTGGCTTTTTTCAACAAAGGGCCCCAGGGTATCATAACCTATGTGTAAAAACAACAGTACACTTGGCACGCATTGCCCGTGTAAGTTCAAAAGAACTTTATGGAAGCTGAAATAACCTTTCTAAAAATATATTCGAGGGCATACCCTTTGAGTGCTGGTAATAATGTTCCGATAGCGCAGGGTGGGACAGCCCTTTTCCGATACATAGCATCTATGGATTACAGCGTTAAAAAAAAATACAGCAGTGAAGTGTAGGAATGGACAATACCTGTAGATGAAGGCTAACCTGTCACCACTGATCCTTTTAGGATTTGTCTTTATATAGCCTGTGGGAAAGGATTTGTGGTTCTGTAAGCTCCCAATACAAACAACTGAATGTTAACAAGTGTCCTTATAAAATTTTTTTCAGGTTTAAAAAAGTGCGTTTATCTCCGCAGAAAACTGTAATAGCACAAAACATTTGAAATTATTTTTGCTAGCTTTTTAAAAAAATTAATTCATTTAAAGCCCACTAGGTAGCCTGTTTATTTTGGTTTAAAAATGTACAATGTTAGCTAATACTGAGACAATATTATGAGCATGTTCAAGTAGTGCATAGTTTTCTGGATGTGTCAAAATGAAGAGCTCAGATGTTGCTTTACATAAACACAGCTATAGGGAGAACCAGGTATTATAGTTATTAACATACTGTCTAAAGCAGACAATTTCACTTCAAAAAAGGAAAGCTGCAACCAAGATCAGATCAATAATGGCTTTGGAAGACAGTTCTGTTTTTCCTGTCGCGGGGGCAAATGCACAGTAAGAGCAAAGAAGTGGGGTTGGATTACAAATTATCTCATTTAGACTGTAAAATCCAGATTTATTGCCCCAAAGTAATCAAAGCCTCCATTACAAATGTCTTGTTATACTCCGTAATATGAGGGCAGTTGGCCAGTCAGCTAAATTTTCTGGTTTTGTAACTCTTTAAAAGTTGAAACAGTTTGCTTTTTCCTATTGGTTTTATTGCATGTAGACATTTCTCATATTCAAGTTAAGATTATTTTTTCCCCCAGTTACTAGGATGAAATTAACTTAGTTCATCTCTCAGTCACATTGTAACTTACTGCTTTTCATTAGGGATGACTTCTGTATATAGGCAGGATGCAGTGGTTAAACAGGGTTTTGGAACAAGAGAACATAGATGACAATCGATGCAAGTCAGCCTCGACATGGGCTTCCTTTTGCCCCTCTGACTATTGTCACAGCTTCCTCTCATTCAGTTCGGTGGTGGTTGTTCTTTGCGTGAGACCAATAGATGGTATTGATAGATTAGCAAATGTTGTGTTTATATTTGATCTCTTGTAAAACAGAAAGGCAGCTCTGGCTCCTTCAGAGTTCCTTATTACCCTAATGACAAAATTGCTGCTCTGCAGCCTTCAAGAATGAAACAAAAAACTTTGGATAGTAGAGAATTTTCAACAACCTATTCTTGCTTTATTTTTTTAAAGGAATTTCTGCTCTTTAATAATTTGAGATCTCTCTGTTTTTCTTTGAAGGAAAATAGATATGACAGTACACATCAAATTCATGAAGGCGGAATACTTAATTTTAGAAATGCTTCTTGAAGTGCCAACTACCTGGTTAATTCATCTTCATTTATAGAATCAGTGAGGTAAAACCATGGAGGGCTTTGAGCCCTCGCGGTTCTGGTAATGTAAGAGCTGTTTGGGTATTTCTAGAAAGAAGACGTGTATGCCTTGGTTGCTTCTGGAGAAGGTAGGCGCAGCAGAGGGTTAACTCTCTGACACGCTGAAGTGTCTTAATTAGAGCTTGGCAAAGAGCCACGGTCAGTAGAAACAGCAATAAGTAGTGGCTTGAGCCTCTGGCGAGGTCTCCTGCATTCAGCGGTGCTCTCTGCTTGCGCCTACCTGTTGTGGGAAAGCAAGATGCTGCCCAGACCTGAAACAAAGCAGCCGAGCATTTTCCCATCCAGCTTCGCCATTGTAGCCTTAAAAAGAAAGGATGTGGAGTTGCAGAGAGGGGGGAGATACCTGCCAATAAAAGTAGCTTTTGCAGCGACTCACTGCAGATAGCAGCCCGCAGTTGGAGGAGGGGCTAATTGAAACTGTGGAGCGAATCTGGTTTTGCGTGCTGTAGAGAATGAGTACAATACTTGCCTTAAAATGGGAAATGGGAGAATTTGGCGTCTGAGGCTGAGATTTTAAAACATTGATGACCTGTGAGGACGTTTTTCAAACTGGGAATTACTGCATTGTTTTGAAGAATGATGATGATTTACTTGTAAGAATTATTAATAGATACTGCTTTCCCAAGGTAATGGCCTATTTACTATGGTAGGGAAAAAATAATATCAAGTTGCCCGATTAATAATATATTGCCACAGGATGGATGATACAGCTTAAATGCAAAAGAAAGCACCAAACTCGTTCTTTAAAAATAAAACAATAAAAATACTTATAATTTCAGGACTAGGTTGCTGGATCTTACAATGAGAAATGCAGAGATAAAGACTTGTGATAAAATTGAGTTGATAACATTGTATATGTAGATGCACATATTCAGAGAGACAGTAGGGTGAGGTACTCCTCAAGCTGGTATGTTTGTGAAGTGTGTAGAAAGGCATGTATTTCCACAATTTTTAAAAAAATCAGGATTTGTAACACTGCATCTTAGGGTCTGTGTGAATGTCAAAATGCCCCGTACCTGTATTTGAACAGAAGAAAAATGTGTTTTAAGTTTGAGGGAGTTTCCAGATGTTCCAACAGTAGTTAAACTCTTCTCTCTCTCACTGAATTTCAGTGGAAATTAAGCAGCTAAATCCAGTCTATGAAGGCCTGAAAGACAGCTCCTTTAATGGACAACATTCATAATGCATTACAGTCTGACTCTACAAAACCACAGTACCAAAAATAGCCCTTACTGGTATTAATATTTAATAACAAGTAATAATACTGAATCAAAAACATACTTGTGTTTATCTTTAAATCTCTAGGTATACCCTATTCGCTTCAATGGGACTCTGCATTACATAGCAAATCTCATCAGAGGAGCCTTGCAGGTGACAGCACAGTGGAAGCCCTGCTAATCAGTTAGGCGCTGTACGGTCATTTAATCCATGCCAGTTGTGTGCATAACAATAATCTGTTACTTTAACACCTCACTGGAGCCTTTCTTGAGTTTCTAACTCTACCCTTGCCTATTGAGGGACAGCAGAGTAGCAATGGTAGTGTTGGCTTTGTGTGTGCCAGGTTGGTGAGTACCATTACGGACCTGTTCTGCACTGTTTAAGTTGGTTTTGGTTATTTGGAGAGAAATGTGAAAAAACAGCTGTGAATTACAGTCTGCTCTGATAAAAAACCACTTGGAATAAGATGGTAATGGCCCTGGAAGACCATCTCCCATTTTATGCTTTCTACTCATAAGTTTGACTTTTTGCCTGGGATCATGCATCACTTCAGAACCTTCTAGTGGTGAAAGTCCACCCTGCAAAGCCAAAAATGGACCTGTTTCTATAGCATTCAATCATAGCGCAGGCTGCTTCAAAAGAGGAAGCACCTTCTTTGTGGAGAGCAACACCTGCTTAGGTCTTGTTGCATGAAAAAGGGTTACCTTCTGCTTGAAAAAGGTGATCTCTCTTAATTTATAGTAAGCACAGATAGTAAAGAATTCTGGGTCCCACTGAAGACTTCCCAGTACGTGTACCTGATTAGAATATAAGGAATTTAGCTTCTTGGATTTATCCACCTCTGAGACAGCCAACTCTTCTTGTGTAGGCACTGAGTTGTATGCCACGCATAGTTGAAGTGCCTGGTGGGTTATTCCTTCTAAAGAAACTGCATGGGAAAATGGATGATGTCCTTGAGCATGGAAATGTTTTCTTCTGACTGGACTTGGGTACGTGGAGTTACTGCCAAGTTAATTATACTGCAGAAGCTGTGCATTTACATTTTCTGCATATACTTTCTAGGAGAAATATTTGGGTAGTCAATGGTCTGCTTGGCTTTTCCAAAAGTTTGTGCAATAATTTTAAATGGAAATAGAAGAACGAAGTCAATACTCAAATATATTACTGTAGACAGTTTGCATGTGTGTTTGTTTGTTCTAAGGAATGTAATGTGTCTGTGTAAATTTGTATTTAGACACTTGTAAAAATAACAGTTTGACCCAGTTATCTGAGAGCAGTTTTATGAAAGGACTGCTGAGGATCAATTAAGATCTACCATGAGAAAATACATGTTGGAATGCATAATGAGTATTTACAATTAAAAATTCCACAGCTGAACTATTTCAAAATTAGGTATATAGCACATGTGTTTCACTGATACTTTCGATGTTTAATGTCACTGTCTTTAATAAAATGCTTCTGCTTGTGATTCTTATAAAGCAGGAAAAAAGGTTCATATTTGAGCCTTAGCTTGTAAAATACATTAAGGAATGAGGTTGAATTTTAAAAACTCCTGAAGAGAAAAGTAAGTATTGGCAAAAATACTTGCTTTTTAGATATACTTGTCAGGGAACTAGATTTGCTCATTATATATATATATATATACACACCCATACACACTATATATATACTATATACATATATATGATATATATACACTATATACATATATATGATATATATATATATACACATATATACACCTATATATACATATATATACATGCATATATATATATATGTTCCACAGAGGTTAGTATTGGGTCCACTCTCGTTCAATACATTCATCAAGGACCTGGATGAGGGGACAGAGTGTACCCTCAGTAAGTTTGCTGATGACACAAAACTGGGAGGAGTGGCTGACGCACCAGAAGGCTGTGCTGCCACACAGAGAGACCTGGACAGGCTGGAGAGTTGGGCAGAGAGGAACCTAATGATGTTCAACAAGGGCAAGTGTAGGGTCCTGCACCTGGGGATGAATAACCCCATACACTGGTACAGGTTAGGGACTGACCTTGCTGGAAAGCAGCTCTGCAGAAGGAGACCTGGGAGTCCTGGTGGACAACAGGATGACCATGAGCCAGCAATGTGCCCTTGTGGCCAAGAAGGCCAATGGCATCCTGGGATGCATTAACAAGACCACGGCCAGCAGGTCGAGGGAGGTCATCTTCCCCCTCTACGCTGCCCTGGTGAGGCCGCATCTGGAGTACTGTGTCCAGTTCTGGGCCCCCCGGTGCAAAAGGACAAGGAACTACTGCAGAGAGTCCAGCGGAGGGCTGCAAAAATGATCAAGGGAATGGAGCCCCTCTCTTATGGGGAAAGGCTGAGAAACCTGGGTCTGATTAGTCTGGACAAGACTGAGAGGGCACCTCATCAATGCTGATAAATATCTAAAGGGCAGGTATCAAGAGGGTGGGGCCAGGCTCTTTTCAGTGGTGCCTGGCAACAGGACAAGGGGCAATGGGCACAAGCTGGAACACAGGAAATTCCATCTCCACATGAGGAAAACTGTCTACTCTGAGGCTAACAGAGCACTGGAACAGGCTGCCCAGAGAGGCTGTGGAGTCTCCCTTTCTGGAGATATTCAAAACCTGCCTGGATGCATTCCTGTCCAACCTGCTCTAGGTGAACCTGCTTTGGCAGGGAGGTTGGACTAGATGATCTCTGAAGGCCCCTTCCAGCGCCTACCATTCTGTGATACTTTTGACATGGTAAAATGGGGCACAACAGGTTACAAGAATAAAATAGGGATCAAGATCCTAAGTGCAGTGTGGGTGTTTAGCATCAGCAGACATTTCTTGAGAAAGAGCCTGTGTGCTTTCTGCAGTGTGCTTTTGTGTTTTATGGTTCCTGTGTATGTTGTGTTTTATTATATGCAGTTTAGAGACTAATGGAATAAGTATGTCAAGTTACAAACTGAGCATGGGATCCTTCTGGACCAAACGAGTACTTGAAGCACTGTCTTGGTATTGTGATTTAAATGTTGTTTAAATGTTGTTGAGGCTTCACAATATATAAACTTGGGCAGATTTGACCCTCAGAGAGCTGTGGGTTTTTTGTAGTATTATTATATTTGGGTCACTTCAGTTAATGTTAAGAGGAAGTGAATTCATAGGTAAAAAATTCAACACTTGATCTTTGGCTTTGTTCTGTAATGGCACAGTACTTTATATAGCACTTGCTGCAAATTTTCTCTTCAGAAGGAAAACGAATTCTTCCCTGCTCAGAGCATTTTCTGTTTAAGATCATATGTGTGAAGCAAGGACAGCAAAATTAAAAGGGCTGGAGTTTGAAAAGATAAGTAGATCTATCTACATTTAATCTAATTAATTTTTAAATCTAATAGAATCTCATTTAGCCTATCATAGGTCACTGTAAACTTTTAGAGGTATAATGTGATTTACTGATGATAGTTGTGATTTTTTTGTTTTACGAAATTAAATAATTTCCTTCATTGCATTATATATATTATATATATATAGCAGTCCCTTTGGATTTGTTAAAAATTATGTAAAATGAATTTAGTTTTCTTTACAAAAATAAATATTAGGGTTAACAGGTTTTCTGGACCGAAGCAAAACAGTGCACGTCATAATCTTGACATCAATAAGTGTTTTTGTGCCATCTCAGTAACCTGATAGCAAACTAGGGAGGCAGCAGCTATACGTTATGTGCAAAACTGTTTTTAAAACCATAGTGCATTATTATCAGTGAGTGGTTTGTTGTCTGAATGAAAAGATACATGGAGTTTGCTTCCATAGGGCACTGCCTTGGCTTAATGGTAGCTATGAGCAGTTCTGTTAATGATCAGGGTGATGGAATACTGAGTGTGCTCATTAAATGTGTAGGTGATACCAAGCTGAGAGGGGCTTCTAATCCAGTTTCAGATTCCTTTAAACTGTAATATGGCCTTAGGTTTCAAAATTAAGTTGACAAGTTGGAGAAAGTGTCTGACAAAAAAAAATGGCAATTGGAAGGTACGGTTACAAAGTGTTGGACATATGCAGAAACCAGTTATGCAAATGGTGATCAAATGGTAGGCCGTAGTTCTGCAGAGTAAAGAAAATTCTGTCAGCACACACCCCTCACCCCACCCCCCCAAAAAAAAAGTGAGATAAGGTGTAGCTTTTCCAGAGAATTAAAAGGGGGTCTTTTTGGTTAATGTTATTAATTTGATCCATGGTGACTTTTTTCACCCTTCCCGTGTTGGTGATCCACACAGCTCCCTTCTCTCCATCTTCCCTGGGAAGGTGGCATTTGTCCTGTCTTTGTTTTAGAGTCATAGAATCATTCAGTTTGGAAAAGACCTTTAAGATCATCAAGTCCGACCATTAACCTAGCACTGCCAAGTCCACCACTAAACCATGTCCCTCAGCACCACATCTACATGTCTTCTAAATACCTCTAGGGATGGTGACTCAGCCACTTCCCTGGGCAGCCTGTTCCAATGCTTGACCATTCTTTCAGTGAAGAAATTTTTCCTAATATCCAATCCAAACCTCCCCTGGCACAACTCAAGGCCATTTCCTCTTGTCCTATTGCCTGTTACTTGGGAGAAGAGACCAGTGCCTGCCTGGCTACAACCTCCTTTCAGGTAGTTGTAGAGGGTGATAAGGTCTCCCCTCAGCCTCCTTTTTCTGCAGGCTAAGCAACCCCAGTTCTCTCAGCTACTCCTCATAAGACTTGTTCTCTAGACCCCTCACCAGCTTCGTTGTTCTTCTCTGGACACGCTCCAGCACCTCAATGTCCTTCTTGTAGTGAGGGGCCCAAAACTGAACACAGTATTCGAGGTGGGGCCTCAGCAGTGCTGAGTACAGAGGGACAATCACTTCCCTAGTCCTGCTGGCCACACTGTTTCTGATACAAGCCAGGATGCTGTTGACCTTCTTGGCCACCTGGGCACACTGCTGGCTCATATTCAGTTGTGTGTTGACCCACACTCCCAGGTCCTTTTCCACCAGGCAGCTTTGCAGCCACTCTTTCCCAAGCCTGTAGCACTGCATGGGATTGTTGTGACCCAGGTGCAGGACCTGGCCCTTGGCCTGGTTTTGTTGGGGAGAGCCCCATAGCTGCCATCATTGCAGCCTATCTGTGGTATCCTGTGGTCAGGACAGATAGTCACTGGTCAAAAGACGCTTTTGTGGCCTTTCAGGCTGCTCTGTGAGCAGAGTTTTAATTTGTTGAAGCACTGATACTATGCGTTGACCTCCTCCCACGGCTGATAAAAGTCAGTCGTGATGCATTTCTGGTGAATAAAGTATGTTATTGGGGCTTTCCCTCAATATAAAAGAATTCGCTCTGGAGAAATTTTTCTACAGCTATTCAGTGACAGAAAATGTATGTTTTTAATGTAGAATGTCTTGGTTTTGATTAAATTATGCTATAATAAGTGCTGAGTCAGTCGCATGCATTTTAATAGCTATAAATACATGAAAGGAATAAGTTTGTTCAGTGTGCAATTTTCAGTGACTTCTTAGGTTTTTATTACTTCAAATGAAAGAGGCTGTACAAGCATAAAAAATGTAAACCATTTAAAAAAAATTAATTAAAGCAAGGTTGTATTCCTGGTGAAAAGGAAGAACAACTTTTTGCTGAATTACCTTCAGTTTAGATTCAGATTTAGTTTTTGGATCAGTATTTTTAAACTGATGATTTTTAAAACCTTTTCATGTTTGAACAACAGAAAGTTTCCAGGGCATCTGTGTTTTCCTTTTCAGTGGCTAAGTTTTGCTTCCAGGTAAGTGATGAGATTCCTGGTCTTTGAGTATTTCAGTTTAAGGGTAGCTTTTAAAGCCTTTACTTCCCTTTGATCATGGCTATTTAACTCATGTCTGGGGATATTTGAAAATAATTGAGGTTTTTAAGATGTTTTGGATGGACGCAGAACACAGAATTGAGGGGAAAGGAAGGACTTCCCAGCTGAAGACTGCAGTCTCCTGTTGCATCCACTTCCCTCCAGCCTGACTGGGGGCTCATCTCCTGCCCCTAAAGCCTCTCATCGTGGCTGCCTGTGGCTTCTGGTGGCAGAAACAAGAATGTAAAAACAACTATTTTGGGTAAGACAGCAGTACCTCTTGCAGTACCCAGTCTCCAGCAGCAGCCAATTCCTGGGGAAGCTTTAAGGACAGGACAGTAACAGCGGTGCTTTTGTTCAGCTTCCAACTGCTTGTGGCTCCAGGGGCTTCCTGAGCATGAGGTGGTGTCCTCGTGGTTAATAGCCCTTCACTCATCTCCCCTGCCCCAGTAAAACACTCCTTGAACCTCTGCAATAACTTATGACGAGTATCACAGCCTGTGTGATAAATGAAGTTACTTTTCCTCAGCTTGTCATGCCAGTTTTATTTAATGCCCGCTTATTCTTGTATTGGAAGTAACAGTGAACAGTTTTACCCACTCCATGCTTTCTGTGACTTGAGACTCAAATGTATTCCTGGTCAGTTCTTTCTTTTTTGAGGCGGAACAGTCCTAGCTATTTTTCCTCTGTTCTCTGAACACTTCTCAGTTCAACTATATCCTTTTACAGGGGAGGATGAATACAGGGTACGCTTTCTAAGGCCGTGATTTTGTACAGTAGCATGCAAAATTTTCAGTTCTCTTTTTTTATGTAAAGCCAAATACTCAATTTGCTTTTTGACTGCAGCAGAGTCTGAAACTGATGTTTTCTTTTAAATCATGTCTTGTAACCCCACTATCTTGTTCCTAAGCAGTAGAAAGTAGTTGAGGGTCAATGTAGAGTGTGTGTAAAGTTTGAATGTTTTTCCCCCAATGTGCAATGTTCACACTTACCTGTATTGAATTTAATTTATCACTTTATATCTCATTCACACTACTCTGTGAAGTGCTTACGCAGTCCTTTGCAACTGGCTTTATTTTTACTAATGTAAATAATATTATAAGCAAATGCTGTAACCTCCTTATTCATTTTTTGGGGAGACTGTATATAGATTGCAATATTAGATTCCTGTGGG
The DNA here is from genome assembly GCF_965231255.1 of Vanellus vanellus. Lineage (NCBI taxonomy): Eukaryota > Metazoa > Chordata > Aves > Charadriiformes > Charadriidae > Vanellus > Vanellus vanellus. The sequence continues at coordinate 138,202,349 of NC_138906.1, read as the reverse complement.
ACTTCACTGATGATTTCCCCTTATTGAGAAAATTAACCACTTTATTCCTCATTTTACTTCCATCTTTCCCATTGTATTCATCGATGTGGTGATTATCCGTCTTATCCCATTACAACTTAGTATGGGTCTGTGTGGAGTGGTTTTTTTATGATCTTCTTGGAAGGGACCTTCTGAAAACCTCCGAAAACTTAAAGTAAGCTTTTTTGGAGTGATACAGCTCTGTAGTTTTGCTCTTTTCAGCCTCACGTGAAACCATCTGGTCCCAGTTACGTAGTCTCTCTTAGGTTTCCCACTGAAAAGAGAGGCAGGAGGGCATCTAAGGACTGCCTCTTCTTCCCCGTGGGAGCCGGAGTGGCTCTCGGTAGGCCACCCGGACCAGATTGTGCTAGTCTTACAGGTAACCAGTGCCCTGGGTTAAAGAAAGAGGAAACTGAAATTTGAGGTAAATCCAATAAGCGCGGAATGAGATATGTGAAGATTTAAGAAGACACAAATGGGATGCTCGCAGTCATCGTTAGCGTTATTTAAAAGTAACCTTTTTCTTGGCACCTGGGCCATTCTTGTCTGCAGTTTGAGCAATGTTGAGTGACATGGGACTGTTTGGGTAAGCTGGAGAAGCTGTTTCTTGGGAGTAGTCCCATTGACTCCACTGGAAGTTTGATCATGCTGCACATCAGAGGCTGTTGGATAAATGAAACTTCCTTCTTTAACCGCTGGCTGCCGTTTTGGGCTAGCCTGTCCAGCAGTCCATCTTCTAAACCATCCTGCTCTGTACAGGTGTGTGTGCTGGAGTGTGTCTGTCTCTCACATACTGCAAGGGTGCAAATACATATCTACAACTTTTAATTTGCTGTTAGCTTTTTAAAATAACTTAGTCTTAGAAACTGTTATTAGAAACTGTCAGTAAGAGATTGGATCCCAGCTCTCGTGCTGGGCTGCGTGTGTGGGATTACGTTGAAGGTAACTCTTAAATTAACACTTAGATCAAGTAGAAGGACTCCAGGATATGGCACAATATAAGCTGTGAGATCAGTAATGTCATATCAGTGTTATAAATCAGTGATGATCACAATAATCATGATGCAGTAAATAAAGATAAATAGCATTCTTAACAGATAACCAGTCTGAAGTAAATTACTCAGAAGAAATGAGTGTGATTAAAGCAGTGAATTCTTTTCAGTCATAAAGTGCAGGTCAACACCTTCATATTTTCTGTCTGATTAGTTCTGGGATTATTTCTGTTTCTGTTGTGTCTGTATTGAAATGAAAGCAGACATAACTTCATCAAATATTAATAGTAAGGGGCGTAGGATCAAACCTTTGCGTCTGTTTCCTTGCTCTTCCTCGCTGCCTTACCAGCAATGGGAGTATTCTGGAAATCATGGTCAGCTGCTGCTGCAGAGCCAGCAGATGGAGAACAAGAACGCTACTCTCTTTCTATGTGAATATGAAATAAGAAGTCGCTATTGTTTGATGAGGAAGGGGAGGTAAAATGTAATTAGCCAATCAACACCATGCATAGAAGATTAGGTTTCTGAAGGTGAAATTTTGGAAAGAACCCCCCCAGATGCTGCTCCCCCCACCCCTCCCTGTCAGTTATTTTCCCCCTTAAAATACTAAATGTACTCAAAACTTTCAGGCTGGGCAAATTGACAATTAATGCATGTAACATGCAATCTAGCAGCCTGTGGAGCTTCTACCTGAATAGTTTTATTTTAGCTTTTTGCATCCTGCAGCTGACAGAACGAAGTGATTACAGAAGTACTGCTGGTAAGAATGCTTTTGTTTTAACTGGGCTTGAAATTGGCACCTGTCAGGTATACATTGGCAAATGATTACAGTTACGTAAATAACTATACAGCCTCTCTCTGAAGGCAGACACCTGGACCAGCTGGCAATATTAGCAGATATACCATTTTATCAATCAATCATTCCCCTAACGGAGTATCTCCTATTCTGGTACTCCTTCTTTCTTGATTTGAAAGTACAACTTTCAGTCATTTCACAGAAGGTTGCTTTGTAGCCAACTTTAATCCCAGCAGAAAGCAATAATTATATAGTGAACTATAAGACATGTTCTGACAAAACTATAAAATCTTTCCCCAATATTCATACCAATAAATCAGGTGACTTCTGGGATTAATAAAAAAACCTATTTTTATAGTCAAAATTTTGATTCATGAGAAAGGCATCTTTTAATTCAGGTAATAATGAGGCTGTTTAAAAATCCCTGATTGGAAACAAAAGGTCTACATACTTACTCAGGGTTCTCGCTTACAACAAGGAAAAATTTTTATTTAACAGAGCTCATCTGTGCTCAGTCTTGTTATCAAACCTAAAACTTCTCATGCAGAGTTTTAATAAGCATTTAATGGGCTGTTCGTAGCAGAGAGCCTCATGTTGTATTGTCAGTGTATCCAGGCTCAGCTTGTCATAGTTTGTAAACCTATTCCATTAACGTTTTAGTTGCTTTGAATATTAGTTAAGTATGACCTGCTGGAGCATGTCCAGAGGAGAGCCATGAGGATGATCTGAGGGCTGGAGCACCTCTTCTATGAGGAGAGGCCGAAGGAGTTAGGGCTGTTCAGAATAGAAGAGAAAGCTCCAGGGAGATCTTATTGCGGCCTTCCAGTACCTAAAGGGGCCTACAGGAGAGCTGGGGAAGGACTTTTTACTCGGGCATGTAGCGATAGGATGAGGGGGAATGGCTTTAAACTAGAAGAGGGCAGGTTTAGATTAAACATTAGGAAGAAGTATTTCACTTTGAGGGTGGTAAGGAACTGGCACAGGTTGCCCAGAGAGATTGTTGAGGCTCTGTCCCTGGAGGTGTTCAATGCCAGGCTGTACGGGGCCTTGGGCAACCTGGTCGAGTGGGAGGTGTCCCTGCCTATGGCAGGGGTGTTGGAACTCAATGATCTTCAAGGTCCTTTCCAACCTAAACCATTCTATAATGGGGTAATGATCCCAACTACACTTTGAAGATTAAAAGCAAAGTATTGCTCGTGTCCTTCTGTAGATTAGGGACAGTGGAGTTTTATTCTGGTTAGGTCCCATCTCCAGCACCCATCACCATGTACGCGTGCACATTCCAGCAACGCTGTGAGAGGCCTGGCTAACATCTGTCGCGTGCTATCTGTTCTTTGTTTCTCTTTCCTTTTCCCAGAGGTAAAATTTCATAGGGAATTTTGGTTTTACAGATTTCAATTCATATTTCATTTGTTGAGTTTGGTTCCTAGAAGGAGCCCCAGGTGAAGGAATGCAGCTTGTACTTGGAACACAAGGGTGTGCCGCGGGGTGGTTTTCACGGAGGCAGGCACTCTTTTCATGCACAGGCCCTCAGAAGACAGCCTCTGTCTTGTAAACTTACATTTTGATTTGTGAATAAATAACGGCATGTGCTTCAACTGCAAAAATACTTTTAAATAATAGAAATCTACCCAATAGAAGAGCTTTTCTATATCCAAGCCCTGTGTCTTGAAATACTGCTGAGTCCAAGGGATGAAGATCTTGTAATACAGTGCTGTGTTTTATAAGTCACTGTGCTGATCAAAGGAGGGGTGTGATGTGCTCCTGGTAACCTGTTTTGCCAAGGAACTTGTAGCTGTTGTTTTCTCAAGGGTGGCTGGATGCCTGGAGAAGTGATGATGCTGTTGTCCAAGTGCCTGATACTCACCTGTCTCCTATTTCCCCGACAGTTGGAAAACTGAGTCTTTGGCTGGTTTGGTGCAGTCCCAGAAATTAGCAGGAAGAGGCTGTTCACAGGAGAAGGTGGAATTCAAATGCTCTCCTCAATTCCCAGCACTTCGTGGAGGTCTAACCGTTTTGTCACTGGTACCTTTGAGAAACAGCAAGAAACCAGAGTGTCTGACAATGAATTCAGAAAAAGGCAGTAACCCTCCTTGCCCAGTTTAAGGTGTGTTTGTTTCTGAGGTCAGACCAGTATCAATCATGACACAACATTTTTTTCACTATCTGGTTGTGGATATCACTAATTATTATTTAAAAATTTGTGTGAGACCTTAGTGCAGGTGGGACTTTGGTACCTGTAATGGAGAAGTTTTTCTTCACTGAAATCAGTATTGACTCTTCCAGTCAAGAAATGCCCCACTGGTACAGAACCAGGAAACAAATGGGTAAAATTTGCAAAAGTTGGATTGAAATCCCTTTAGACTTGCTCAGTATTTCCTTATGCATGCAAGGGTTGAACTGGAGGAAACTTGACGAGTTATTTAATTGGTGGTGGAAGGATGGGCTCAAGGTACCAAAGGAGGAGATTTTGGATACCTGTGATGAGGACAGGTCTTTGCAGTGCGTTGAGCTAGACCCTGCAGTGAACAGTAAGCAACACTGATGAAGCAGTGCTGAGTAATGCTGAAATGCTGAGTAATTCTTTAAACTGTGATTTAGTAACTCATACCAAAAAAAAAAAAAAAAGTCCTTTTCCAGTTTCTTGATTTCAGAATTAGCTTTCCATAAACAGTGATCACATTTGCATTCTTTTTTTATTTTAGAAAATTAGGCTGCTTTAAGGTGCCATGAGGGGCTCACTGGGATGAGCAGCATGGTGACCAGAGTATTGTCACCACTGACAAACCACCTCCTTTACTGATCTGAAGACAGAGTACCATTGTCCTCCAGTCAGTTTAGTAATTTGAGCTTTTGTGGACGGACCATACCTGGTTGAATTGCTGAGGTTTGTTTGTTTGAATGAATGCCTAATTCAAAGGCATTATTCAAGTTTTCCTTCTCTGTCAGGTATGGTTTTTCACTGTGAGTTAATATTATATCTGCATTGCATCTCAGTTAAAACAGAAAAAAGTTTGCTTTCTCTCTGCCTTCTACCTTGTATTTTAAAAAAATCACACCTTCAAATTAAAGATAGGATACATATTCTGCCACATATTTATGCTTCAGTGACTAATTAGTATGATTAAAGAAGCTTTCTTTCCCTTTTACTTATATTATTGATGTACTTTTCAAATTAATTTTCTTTATTTTCAAGGGGAGAAAAGCTTAATACTATTGTTAATTGCATAAAAGACTTAACGTTGTCAAATACCTGCATTTAATTGGATTTAGAAATACCTTTAAATATGTCTTTCATGCTTCTTGTCCCACGCACAAGGTGGGTGCGAGTTTTCTGCCTGCAGTTTGACTAGAGGACATCAGGTTTCATCTCCATCTGGGCTTGAGCAGCTTTTGAGCATGTGAAAAACCGAGCTCGCAGGCAGCTCCTTCTCACCAGGAGCGGGGATGTGCGTGCGCGAGCATTGTGCAGCGTGGATCCAGAGTGACAGTAAAGAAAAAAATGGAAAAAAAAAAAAAAAAAAAGAAAAAAACCCCAGACTGGCTGCAGCCTGCTGAGCATAAGCAGCTGCTGCTCGCTGTCTTGTGCTGTGAGAGCACCTTTCTGACAGGTTCTCAGGCTCAGCTCCGAGGTCAAGGCGGGATTAGGATGGGAACCCTCTTTGCCTCTCCTGACAGCTGCAGTGTTTAGTCACTGCGCGGTGACTTCAGCCCTGTGGCTTCTAAAGAATGTTTAATTAGTTTGCCCGCTATCGAAAATTATCTCAAGCAGAGACGCAAACATATGTTGCAATTGGAAAGGACATAGTAGGGGGGCTGGTGAAGGGTGGCATCCAAAATATTATGAATAATTTTTTACATAGGCTGGTACACTTTGATTCTGATCTTGTCATTGTATGTTTTAGTACTTTAGTTTTTATTATTAATTTTAAATTTCAGTTTATTTGAAATTAAAGTCTGCAATGAACCAGTGCTGTTGTAACAGATGTAGGTTTAATTTTGATTATTTGAACTGTAATCTAAGCACTGTGTTTGGTATTATCATATTCTACATGGTCTCTGTTTTGGCATGTGGAAGTGAAATTTAAAGTTTTCATAGGTAGTAATCCCAAACTGAAGAGATGCTTTTGTTCTACATAATCATTTTTGCGACATCCCTTGAAATCAGCATTTCTCCTCTAATGAAAAAGTATGCTGAAGTGAACAAGTACGCTGCTGTTCTCTCCCGCGGAGTAAGAGGTTGGTGGGAACTTGAGGAGCCTTGGGAAGACACAAGTGCTGTTGTGCGAGGAGAGCCAGCCCGCCGCGCCAGCGCACTGGGAGCACAAGCCAAGTCAAGCAAGTTTGTCACAGATAAAAGCGTTGGATCTCTCCTGCTTTCCCCTGGAACCAGCGGTGTCTCGCTGCAAGTTGTGACCCTGCCGCACCCTGAAGTCTTTCCTGAAAACCCAGTTATTTTGCAGATAGCTTTTAAAACTGCACGAAATGTATCGGCATCCTTTCCTTTGTTTGTAAGCTTTCTGTAAGAAAACGGTGTTTGAAGGTTAAAAACACTTTTCACTCACTTAAATGTTTAGCTGCGTGGCTTGCGGTGGGAGGCGAAGCGTGGCAGCACTCGCTGGGTTTCATGGCTGTGTACGAGATGCGACCTCCAGCCACTTCTTCCACTCGGCCAAACCCCCCCCCGAGAGCGGCGCTGCTGTCCAAGGGCATTTTCCCACCAGGAAGCTAGGGAGGAGGCTAAGGAGAGCTCGTTGGCCTGCGGGGTGAGTTGCTGAATATTTAGGTCACATTAGACCACAGAGTGTAGCACAGAAATATATGGGCTCACATCCATAGGAATCCTAAAGACATATGCCCAGCTACCCTGACTGCAGAATAGATTGGTTGTTTTTTTTTTTTTTCTATCCTTGTCTTTTACCTTTTTTCTACCTTTCTTTTATTGACTGTTCTTAGGAATGGTTTTTTTTCTACCATTTTAATTATAACCTCCTTGTGACAATAAACCTCAGTCTGTCTTTAATTTGTTTAAAATTGTTCTGAATTATCATGATCTATACTCTTTACAATAGCTACTGAGTAACCTCATGGTCAAGTTTTCGTCTTCACTTGTCCTTCCCTTCTACTGTTTTAAGCTCAATTAACTTTTCACTAAAAATAAGTTTGTAAGCTTTTCAGGGTAGGAATTGTATCATCTTGCCTGTTTTGTGCATCCCTGGGATAAAATCCTATTCCTATTTGTGATCTTAGGCTCATATGAAGGGTTGATGACATTATAGGGGAAACAAGCCTGTTACATGTACATATCCTAGTTTGTATGAATAACCGTCAATAAGATGTGTCTCTGTACAAGTTATCATATCAAATTACTAATTTCTGTCGCTGACTTTGGAATCCGGAATCTTCAAAAGGAATGTTGTAAATATTAATGAAACATGTTTTTCAACATCCCACTGCTATAATAAACTACTATTCCTATTTTATGAAAGAAAAAAAAAAAATTACAGCGTGGAAACTGTAAAGTACCCATGAATACAGACTTTTTTGGCAGGAGTAGGAAGTAACTGAATTCATTATTTCTGTGTTTTAACCAGGAGATCTTATTCTTCCTGGCTGAAATTTGTTGATTCACATCATAATTGAAAAGGACTCTTCTGATAAATGGCATAAATGTTGCTATGGCTTCCCAGCATCTGTTTTCTGGCAGTCAGACTGCGGAGCAGCTTGGAGCTAGTGAAGCATCTACCTCCCTGCTTGTGCCAGTTTGCAGAACTCTGCTGTCATGCAGGGTGTCAGCAGGATTCTTCTCCTCTGCTTTACAGTGAGAAGAGAAACTCAACACTGCCTTCTTCCTTAGAGTTTAGATTCTTATTTTGCTTACTTGAGATAAGAATACTTCTTACTTTAGATAAGAATAAATTTAGGAGGGTTAACAGTTTAATATGTGTAACGTACTACATAAAAGTATGTAGTCACATCGTCGTGTCTCAGCTGGTTGCTAGAGTTTACTTATGTTTTGGATAAAGAGGTATCGAGAATTACATGTTTTTAAAAAAAACTATACCTTTTCCTATAATCCCAGTATTTATTGCCTATTGCAATTGTTTAGTGGGCTTTTTCTGTTTATGACTTGTTCATAGGAAAAGGTTCCCATTAAAACCTTAATTGTTTATATTTTTAGAAAAGTAAAAGCTAAATAAGAGTATTGAACTCCTCTGAGATATGTAGAAACACACAGTACCTGTGGAAAAACCCAACCTGTGTACAGATTGGAGTTGCTGCTTGTAGAATATAATGAAAACAACCTGTACGAAGTGGCATAGTAATTATGCTTTGAATAGAGGAGTATCAGCTTAAGACTGTTACCTTTTCCACAGAGTGCGTACTGCTTGTGTACACTGCTGTTGGGGATTTGATCCGTCTCTCCAGTGCATCTGGGAGTATTTCTTATGTGAGGTTTTGCTATCTAGGATTGCATTTTCTGCTGACAGTCATTGTTTCAGAGACAGGCGGAAGAATCTTGTGCTTATTTCCCCCTATCCTGTACACCCTCCAGTTCCACACCAGCCACTCTTCCTGTTGTGCCTCAGGTAATGTAGATATGATAGTCCACTACCTGTCTGATAGGAATAAAATTGAGAGTTTTTAGGAAAGCAGGAGAGTACCTAATGGCAGGGTATTCTAGCCATTATTTCTCTAAACTTAACTGAACTAAAGAAACCCCTAAAATATGCTGAAATGTCCAGATCCATCACTGGTGTTTTGGGTGAATGATGGAAATCATCCTTTTCATAGCACTGGTGTGTGTTGGCTGTTACGTTAGGAGTCTGGTGTTTACCTTGGAGAATCATCGAATCACAAAATGGTTTGTTTTGTAAGGGATCTTCAAAGATCATCTAGTCCAACCTCCCTGCTGTGGGCAGGGATGTCTTTCACTAGGTCAGTTGCTCATCCAACTGGACCTTGAACATTTCCAATGATTGGGCATCCCCATCTTCTCTGGGCAACTTCTTTCAGTGTCTTGCCACCCTCATCGTAATTTTTTTTTTCTTTATGTCCAGTCTTAACTTACCCTCTTTAATTTTAAAAACATTTCCCTTTATCCTGTCACTACAGGCGCTGGTAAAAAAGTCTCTCTTCATCTTTCTGATAGTCCCCTTTATGTATTGCAGCCTTTCAATAACGTCTCCCTGGCGCCTTCTTTTCTCCAGGCTAAACAACCCCAACTCTCAGCATTTCTGTGTAGGAGAGGTGTTCCAGCCCTCTGACCATGTTTTGTGGCCTTCCTCTTTGCCTTCCTCTTTAAGAGGTCCATGTCTGTCTAGTACTGGGTGCCCCAGAGTTGGATGCAATGCTCCAAGTGGGTTCTCATGAGAACAAAGCAGAGGGGTAGAATCACCTCCCTTGACCTCCTGGTCTTGATGCTGCCTTTTAGCTTGTGTAGCTTGCTATTCCTCTTCTGCTCGAAATCTTTGGTTTTGGAGATATTGTGAGAATTTTTGCTTCATTTCCTCAGCTATTTCAGTGTACATTGACTGTCAACACTACCAGTGTATCCCAGAAAGAGGCAAATGCCTTTAGCATTTTGGGAAGAAATCACAAGAATTTCTTCATTTACCTGAGTCTTGGAGATGGGGCAAGAAAATTTCGTGACTAATAGAGCAGTGGAAGGTAACATTATTGGTAGTGAATTAATTTTACCCTCGTATATAGGGTATTCATAAAAATGCAGCATGTCACACACTGATGTATTTCCTTTCATTAGAAGAGTTGTGTGAATGACAGAAAATTGAGTAGGAAGCACTAATTACCAACCGGAGTTTTATGTATAATTGGGCCCGTAATGAGAAGTGTGAGTGGTTTGTTTACCATGCGCTTCAGTTCTGAAACATAAAAACACAGCCAGCGGCACAACGAAGAGCTGTCCTCATAAGTTCACTCAATTTGATACTGATGTTAACATTTATTTGGTATTAAAACAGTGCATTGCAGGCATACATCATAGTACCAGTCATTTAAATATACATTTAAGTTTTATGCAATATAAACCTCTAGTTGTCTTCTAGGATGGAGTGACTACATCAGTGGACAAGGGAAGCGCTATGGATATCATCTGTCTGGACTTCTGTAAGGCCATTGACCCAATCCCCCACAACATCCTTCTCTCTAAATTGGAGCGATATGGATTTGGTGGGGGTGCTGTTTGGTGGATGAGGAATTGGTTGGATGGTCGCATCTAGAGGGCAATGCTCAATGGCTCGATGTCCAGATGGATGTCGGTGACAAGTGGTGTCCTTCAGGGGTCTGTATTGGGACCAGCGCTGTTTAATAACTTCATCAATGACATAGACAGTGGGATCGAGTGTACCCTCAGCAAGTTTGCAGACGACACCAAGCTGAGTGGTGTGGTGAACAGGCCTTCCAGGGGGACCTGGACAGGCTCGAGAAGTGAGCCTGTGTGAATGTCATGAGGTTCAACAAGGCCAAGTGTGGGGTCCCGCACCTGGGTCAGGGCAACCCCTGGTATCAATGCAGGATGGGGGTTGAAGGGCTTGAGAGCAGCCCTTCTAAGAAGGACTTTGGGATACCAATGGAAAAGCTGGACATGAGCCAACATGGGCTTGCAGCTCAGCTGGCAACTCTATCGTGGACTGTATGAAAAGCAGCGTGGCCAGCAGGTCGAGGGAGGTGATTCTGCCCCTCTACTCCACTCTGGTGAGACCCCACCTGGAGTACTGCGTCCAGCTCTGGGGCCCTCAGCACAGGAAAGACATGGACCTGTTGGAGTGGGTCCAGAGTAGTAGATTCAGACTCTAGGTATAAGGAAGACATTTTTTACTCTGAGGGTGGTGAAACACTGGCACGGGTTGTCCAGAGAGGTGGTAGATGCCCTATCCCTGGGAACATTCAAGGTCAGGTTGGACGGGACTCTGAGCAACCTGGTCTAGTAGAAAATGTCCGTGCTTATTGCGGGGGGGTTGGATTAGATGACCTTTAAAGGTCCCTTCCAACCCAAACTCTTCTGTGATTATATTCCTTTAGAGATTTTGATGTGGAGGTCTTTTCAGTGGAATGAATTGTACCGTATTTGGACTACTTAGTCATGAGCATGCTTATCTGCTCACTGACATCTTGCATATCCCTTCTCTGGCGGGGGGGTTGGACTAGATGATCTCCAGAGGTTCTTTCCAACCCTGACCATTCTGTGATTCCGTGACATAGCTGTTAACATTTATGTTAGTGACAGTTTTTCTGCAGTAATAGTATTCTTGAGCAGGATGTAGGCAAGTGAATATTAATGTTTCCTATGAAATATGGCATCTTTCAGCAATAGCCCGAGGTATTATACTGTGGTGTCACCAATGGGAAAAAAAACATTGGCTCTTGTGGGGACTTGACCCGAAGAGGCTCTTGTCAGCAGATGAACAAGAGGAGCCAAAGTAGCTTACGTGATGGGTCATCAAGCAGCCACGGGTTGCTGTAGCAGCAGCCTGCCAGAGCTCACTCACTTTAGAGTAAAATTGAGGCAGAATGTTTTACGGGTGACCAAGGCTGGAACACAAAGTATCTGCAAAGTAGCTTTGATAGCTTTCTTAGAATACCATTTTCAGTATTTGATCTTTAAACTTTACCAAAAGCCTGGAGAAATTGCAGAGGGGCAATTAGTATTACTGTGAGATTTTATTTTCTTAATATTTTTCTTTTGCTTGTCTTTTTTAATAACGTGTTTGAATAAAAACATAGGACTTCTTTATCTAAAAAACTCTTTGATATTTTTTTTTTTCTTAATAATGCTGTGTGGAATAATCCAAGAAGATATCGGGTATTTCTGATTGTTTGAAGGTAGATGGTTTCCATTGTGTATCAGGTATTTCTTTCTTATGGGAACTTTCAAAAGACACAATTTGTAGTAAGTCATGATACAAGTATTGGCTGTTACTGTATTAGCCGTAGTAGCTGTTAAGTTGCTTTTATATCATTGCATAGCCAGTAATTGTATATGATTACCTGAGGATAGAGATCGCTATTTCCAGATGGTGGAGGTTTTTTTTCCTTTCCCCAGACATTTGTTCAGAAATTAAGGCAGAATGACAGGAAGGTGGGGTATGTCATCTTAAGCTAAATGAAGTCCTGAGTAATGTGCTCTAGGCAATCCTGCTTTAGCAGGGGAGTTGGACTAGATGATCTCTAGAGGTCCCTTCCAACTCTGATGATTCTGTGAAAGTCTGGGCTGTTCTGGAGAACAGGAGGAGACATGGTTTCGGTACTGCGGAGTGCACTGTGGACTGAATCAGAGGTCCCTTACTGCATGGAAACCTAGCAATCATGCCTGCCCCATGCTGGTTCCCTCAGAGGCACTGGAGTTTCTCTGCGCCTGAATCGGTGCATTCTAGCTCAGGAGCATCCCCTTGGTCTCACTCTGGAAATGAGACCTGAAGTTAAGAGGTGGTAGAGAGGAAGAACCTGTGGTGTACAAAGCTCCTCACCCCATTTTCTGCCCTTAGATTTCCCTTCAGTTCTGATTCTTGTCCTGTGTTTGATCCCTCCCATGTGCCTCATATACTGAAGTCTACTCCAGTGTAGATCCTGTGTTTCTGAGACACATCCATTTGTTTTCCAGTTCTGTGCTCCTCTTCCCACTTCTCCCCCGCTTCCAACTTGAAGAGTCTGGTCAGTTCTGCTGGCCCTGTAGTTGCCCTTTCAACAAGGGAGGGGATCTGAAAGCCCCTCGTGCTAGTAATGACATGCAATTTCTGTACCAGTTTGAGAATATAGCTTGTTCAGTGGTTTTCGTCTGCTGCGGAATATCGACAAAGATGGCTTTTTCCAAAAGTAGCATAAGATGCATACCGTATTTATGTTACACAGTGAAGTATAGACTGCTACATATGCCTACTGAGTCAGAGCAGGGAAACCAGGGCACGTTTCTCTGGTGTGTATGCGTTGTGTATACGTGCACTCCTTTCTCGTGCACAAACATGTGCCTGAAAAGCAACCAAAGAGGAAAGATCCTTATAGCTGTTTACAAGACCTAGCTAGCTCTCAGAAGTTGAAGAGTGCTACAGTTGCCTATCCGTGCTTAATTGTCATCTTCAGTTTTTCCAAGTCTTTGATATTGTTTAATGCATAGAATGAATGGTATTTATATAATGAACAGCTATGCCGTTCTTTGAATAGTTCGCAAAGAAGATAGAATTCCCTATTTCTTCTTGGCATTGGTATGATATCATTATATTAATATGCTTCACAGTCACAAATGAAGTTAGTTTTTCAGGATCCTATGAGCAGAGAGGCATATTTATCCCGGTTCACAAATGGACAGCTAAGGATCAGAGATTAAGGATGCAAGTAGCTATTATAAATTCTGGGAATGATGATTACACAGCTTGAGCCCTTCCATTTTCCTTTTCTCCGCTGACTTTGATACCTAGCACTCTTCCTGCAGCTGTATGAACCGAGCAGCTGCCTTTGCAATCAGTGCCAGTATTAGATACTGGCCTGTGCCTCCAACACTTTTCCTTCAGCTGCATAGGCAGGCAGGCAGCTGCTTTTATGTATTAATATATGGAGTTGGCATTGGTTATTAAGGCAGCTGCTCGCCTGGCCTTACAGCTGGAGGAAGGGTGGTTCCTACTAGGAACAGCTCATAAGAGTGGAGAGACTTCAAAACAAGGAGGGTATGGCCTGCTTTTTCATCTCTAAGCTATATTGCTTAGGGCTACGAAACTGTGATTTCATTAGGAAGTGTAAACAATTAATGGAAGTAATTGACTACATTGAAGTTACCTACCATTTTTTTTCTTCTGCATATTATGGGTTTAGACTGGTGACAAAGTCACCATGTGACTTGATTTATTTATTTTTAAGCAGAAATGTTTTTATTGCTTCATTTTAACCAGCTGAGTTGACATTTTGTACTGAATTTAAAATCTTATAATGTTATCTCTTTTAATTAAACAGTTAGTGTTAGGATCTGTTCACAAAAGTTTCAACGTTTTTTTGTGATTTTCGTACCTGTAGAGGTAAAATGGAAAGTAGTGCACAGCCATCCTTGCTTGTGGCACTTGGCTGTTTGTTCAGAATACTTCTGTGGGGTTTAAAGACTAAACTGGATTTGAAGCTGGGGCTTTTACTTCTGCCCTTATTTAGAGAAAAAGAATGAGAGCTTGCATTATGGTTTGTGCAGCCTTTCACAGATGAAAGCTCTACGCTGCCGTATGTCGTCTGGTCATCAACAGCCAGTGGCAGCTTGGTTTTGGAAGGCCTTGTCCATATGAAACTTCCTCCTGTCACATTCTCAAGTAACATAAGGCTTAGAAGAAAAGAAGAATGGGGATTAGTGAAAAGCCTGGAAGTGCTGTGTGTGACATAAAGCCATGCCATCATCGGTAAATGACATAAAGCCCACCACTAAGCTACTTCAGACTTTGTGGATGGTGTTGAATGAAGTAGCAAGATTCTGCAGAGAGCACCAAAGTGTTTCTTGAAAGAGGAAAGCAGCGGAGAGAGAGCGAGCAAGGCGATAATTTAAAATTCTGTTGTGAGTAGGCAAAGCAGGCTTCAATGGCGCAGTGCTGTGCACCTCTTGAGTCTCTAGCAAGCTTTCATGTAGGGCCGGTGGAATAAAGGAGGTGTTTGAGGAGTAAATAGGAAAGTGTGAGAGGATCTTGGTATTGGCAGGAGCGCGTTCCTCCATGCGACTGGGAGTCCTACGCACCGTAAGCCGCTCTTGGAGCGTAAACAAACACCTCTTGGAAGAGCGTGGCGTGTTTCCCTTTGATGTTGCTGAGAGGTTTTGGAGTACGTGTAAGAAATAGTCTTCCTCTTTTTCACACCCACCTCCTCACACCGCATAGTTAAAATTAGTTTCTGTTCTTTCCTATGAAATTTACAGCATGCAAAGTCAAAGTGTTTTCTTTTTTTTTTTTTTTTTTGCTAAAATGAAAATCTCTTCCTTCAAAAGTATTCAGACCAAAAGTTAAGTTTGTCCTGTGCTATTTTTAGGTGACAATTCAAAGAAACATTATTATTGAGTGTAATTTCTCCTTTGATGTACAAATGAGGTTCTTTTGATGTGGGGCAGTTGTTCCCGTAGCAAAGCGACTCTTCAGTGCAGTTCATTATTAGCAAGCAATTGTTAAATGAATACATCTATTTATACTATGTAGGCAAAACTGATTGTGGTGCTACCTAAGCGAGCTTGCCTCATACGCTGTGTTTTATATCTCCTGTTACTCGTCGTGCTGAAATCTGTTGGATTGTGAATGCTTGGAATGAAATTATCCATCGTCGTTTTTCCTTGAGTCTGCTGTTTATTTATTTTACTTTCTGTATTGCAGAAACGTTTCAAACATTTCTGGAGGTACGTTGCTGTGGGTGTTTTTTATGGAGTTGTTATCCTGCCTTGCTTTTGGGCAAAACCTTGACATTTGACAGGGGTAGCCTTCATCAGGAAGGTGCCTCATGGTACTTGCTCAATAATCCACGCAGACCGAGCTAAGATAGGAGGTGTTTGGACACACATAGAGATTTGATAGACACTTCTGGTGAGGGTCTTCAAGTGCATAAGCTTCTCTGAGCAATGGTCATCTCCAGACAACTCTCTGTTATTTTCAATACCCCTTAGTGTCTACTGGCTCTTCTCCCAGACCAAAGGCAACTTGAACTCTGACAGCGGAAACTCCTGTCCTACAGCCCGGTGAGGGAGGATGGATAGTAGTCAGGAACAAACAGTGATTTCTAGACAACTTCTTGTTTTATTTCTCCTGGACAGAAAAAGAATGATTTGCATTTCACAGTCCCTTGATCACTGTCACCAGTTTTATGATTAGAGAATCAGGTATCATTTTTTTTTGCGTTGGATAATAGACAGTTTGCATGGGGTGATTTCTACTAGCGCCAAGAGTAACAGCTCGTAGTAGTGCTGATCTTCTCAAGGGAAGAAGAGAAAACTGAACTGGCATTTAGAAAAGTTAGGCTCTTTTTTCTGCTCTGTGATACGCTTCCTGTAGCAGTAAAACCAGTGATGTTGAGTAAAACTTGAATGTATACCTAAGGGACTGAATTGTGAATGTTGGAGAAACTGAATTTTCATCTTTAGCTTTTGAAAGCTTGTTTTTGCCACTTTAACTTTCTTACTGCTTTTCTTCATGTCATAAATACCAGAATTAAAAAGGTATTAAAAGAAGTCTTGTATTTAATAATTTCTTTTTTAATCATTTCAATAAGAAAAAAAAAAATGAATGCATGTATTCAAAATCTATTTCCAGTATAGAAAATGATTCAGTTGTATCTTTTGATCTTTGCTGGAGGAAGAGCAAAAAAAACTTGGCTTGGTTTAGACAATTAGCTTAGACAATTAGCTTAGATGTTGAGTAAACAAGTTCAAGTGTTAGGATGGTGAAACTCTGAGAGGGCTTACCTAGGGGCTGTTTAGAAAACCCTTTCCTTCAAAGAGTTTTCTTAAAAACAAGTTAGATAAATATTTGTCAGGGGTAACCTCCTTCAGTGTAGATGGTAAAACTGGAAGTCCCCTCCACCTTTACTTTTTCTGATTTTGGTCAAGCATTTAAAAAGTGGCTGGTCATTAAAGAAAACTTGCTTTTGAGACACTTTAAGGCAAGTACAGTAGAAAATCCAGCTTCCTAATACAGAAGGTGCCAGTAAACACGTCAGAATTCCTGAAATAAATGTGTGCTGCATGGTAAAATACTGTCTTTTTCCAAGATTTTATGTTCCCTTATACGTGACCCTGATGGATGAGAACTACTCATAAGTACAATCTCAAAGTAATCTGCTCAACTTCTTTTGTAAATGACCATGAAATAATTAGGAGTGAGATGGGGAGCATTTGACCAAAATACTGACGCAACTGTTACCCAGAATTGATTCTGCCACCTCAATTTCATTTTGTGCATTTTCTTACCTCTCATTCTTTTCCATTTGCTCGATAATTGTTGGAAGAAGCTGAGGTGGTCAATCATATGACCTTATCTCTAAAATGATTTATTAGCAGGCTTTGCTAAACTGGAACTTGAGTATATATATATATATTTCCTGGCTCACCAAGAGCTTGTACTATTTAACAAGAAATAACCTCATGATATGCCTTCTCAACTGCTGGCCCTCTAACTTCCTGGTTTTCTCATCTATGCTATGAAGAAAAGTGGTTTTTATTGAAGAATGAATATACTGCTTACAGCTTTGTACCTTGGTTGTTTCCTGTTCAAGCTAGAAACTGTTAGGGGAAAAGCAAAGAAATAGAAAAACACATGAACATCCAATATCACCACCATATGGAAGTATTTGGTATGAGCCTACACCACACATAGTTTAATTAAAATCTGTCATTGCTTGCAAGTACACACATGCACAAACCAGTTGACTCCTGAAAGGAAAACTCTTTAAGAAGGTATCTTGTTATTGTCAATGTATCAATGAGTCATTTCATGGAAGTTACTTAGATATTGAAATCAGGAAATACATGTTGAAAATGCTGGAGAGTTATTAACTTAGAGTTATTTTTTTTCCGTCCCTTAGTATGATACACCGTAGAAGCTTGAGTTACAGCAGTCTCACTTCTGTGTGTTGGAGGATGGCATATTTAAGACTATTATGCCACTAATCTAAATATTTTTAGTCTTTTTGGGGATGCAGTTTAGTTACCTGCGTGTGATATCAAACTGCCGACCTGCACGTTGCTGCACAAGCTGCGCAATTACTGTGCAAAGCAGTTTACTGTGAAACATTTATTTTGCAACATCCAAGGCATGAACTAGGGATAAACCCCAGGTGTTTGAATATTAAATTCTTTAACTTTATTAGTCCTCACTTTTTAATATTTTTTCTGTTCTCTGTCCAAGTTTCTAGAAAATACTGGTTTTATAACTGGGGCTTTGAGCAACCTGGTTTAGTGGGAGGTGTCCCTGCCCATGGCAGAGGGGTTGGAACTTGATGATCTTCAAGGTCCCTTCCAACCTAAACTATTTTATGATTTTTGGTCCAGTGTTACCTTCGCCCTTGTTAAGTTTGCACATAAAATGTCGGTTGTAGTCAGAGTGATGCTTATACGGCAATATCAAATGACACAAGTGTTACGAGTTGTTCTTTTTCCATCGCAAAGATGGATGAGCGTGTATTTGATATGCAGACTATGCGATGGTATTCCAGGAACATTCAGTAAATATTTCCCTGGTCTCTTGTCGAGTCTCTCCAGCAAAATTAATTTGGTTTCTTAAGTAAGGCTGCAACATTGGAATTACGCCTGATAAAACTGGAAGAAAACTACTGAAATAATTATTTGGAGCAAAATCTGTTCTCTGTATCGTTACACAACAAGAATGAGAGGAATTAACTGTTCACGTAGCGAAGGGGAACCTTTGGACTTCCCAGAGCCTCTTCACTATCGCCGTTGCAGCAGCGATGTTACGGGAGTTGCTGTCTTATCATCACTCCAGCTCTGCAGGGGTGAGCCTGTCCGCTGGTCCCCCACTGCCCTTCAGAAATGCTGCTGCTGCTTCTCTTGGCCACAAAAATTGCTCTTGGGGCAGAGAATCCAATGCACAGACGAATCTAAGTCCCCTGCCAGGGATTTCCAAATCCCGTCTAGCAGTAATTGCTGTGATAGCTGAACTGTAAAATTTCTGTGGTTTCTTTCTGATTTTTACTGCAGTTGATGAAGCAAAGCCATCATTCTTACATTTATTTGCTGTTTTAGTGGGTGTTAAGTGTGGCATGTTGCTAAAATCCTATGTTAAATAAATCTGACTTTTTATATATTAAATTTTACATATATTTATATGTTTTATTTATATACTATAAACAATATGACTTTTCATATATTAAAATGATTCCCATGCAAAAGTGATATTTTAAGGTTTAGTTAATTACTTCTGTTTTGTCACGTCATATTATTGGGGTGATTTGATTTGCTTGAACTTGTTCTACCGATAGATGGAAGGCTAAACAAATTGATCATGTATTGTAAAAGGAAAGTTAACGCAAGTATTTAAACATTTCCATTTAAGACTTTTTAATTACAGCGTGGAATAAATAGTGACTTTTTAACTGACATAATTTTCTTTGTGTGTTAGTTGTGCACATCCATCACTACTGAGTTTAAATAACTTCACCTTCACCGCACACTTTCTTCTAAGCTGCTTCTAATAGTTCACTTAACTTTGTAAGTGTGGTTAATGCTGAAATGGGACAGCGTGGGACGTGGTTAAGACAGGGTCTGAGAGGGTGCAAGTCCAGTGTGCTTAAGGAACTTGGTAGATAGATGAGGTGCTGATATAATTCCAGCCTTACGGGAGTTAAATTTGAGATTTCGGTCCGTAAGCATTGTGGTATGGTGGTGTGAGACTGCTGAACGTATGTCTCTCCGTGGAAAGACGTATGCTGTGTGTCCTGGTTGTAGGTTAAAATTTCTGCAGGTGATAAATGGCCGAGCGGGTACTGAAGATCAGTCCTGTAACAACGTAGAGCTGAACCTGCCTCCTGGTGCTCAGCCGTGCTCTGGGCTCTGTGGGTGTTTTATCACCCAGGTAATCTGATTTTATTCCCAAGTATAAGAGAAACTGAATTTGACCTGGGTGACTGAATGCCAGTTTTTGCCTTGTATAGTCATTATTGTTATAACTAACACCATTGGCTTCAAAAGGGTTTTACTGCAGGCGTGATGTTTTACAATGCGTAAGTA